>NW_023010268.1:0-26974 GCF_902201215.1 Prunus dulcis | reverse complement strand
TGTAGCACTTAATGACAACAAATCTGCTGGTATGATTTAATTATATTGATTATATTCTGGCATGCAATGATTTCCACATGAATAATTTTCTTCCTAAGGCATTTATGAATATTGTTTTTCTGTTAACTATATGCATTTGCATGGCTTCTCATGCATGAACAATCTATTAGTACATTATTATATATATATATTTATTGTCCCTTACATATGTATGTGCTATTTGTACTATATTTACCGACCATCTTACTAATCACCTCTCTAACATATCATGTGGGTTCTGTTTCGCTTAGGTGGATATTTCGGTGCAAACGCAGTGTTTGTGAATGGAAAATTCTGCAAGGACCCAAAGCTTGTCAATGCAAATGATTTCTTCTTTTCTGGCCTCCAAAACCCAAGAAACACACAAAATCCGCTTGGTTCAAATGTGACAACTGTGAATGTGGACCAAATAGCGGGGTTGAACACTCTCGGCATATCCCTGACTCGCATAGACTTTGCACCAAATGGCCTAAACCCTCCTCACACTCACCCTCGTGCCTCTGAATTTCTTGTGGTCTTGGAAGGAAAACTCTATGTTGGTTTCGTCACATCCAACGGTGATGGCAATCGCCTATTCACCAAAGTGTTGAACAAGGGAGATGTGTTTGTGTTCCCAATCGGCCTCATTCACTTCCAATTCAATGTGGGACACGTCAACGCTGTAGCCTTCGCTGGGCTTAGCAGCCAGAACCCAGGAGTGATCACCATAGCCAATGCAGTGTTTGGCTCAAAGCCTCCCATCAACCCTGATGTTCTAGCCAAGGCCTTCCAAGTGGACGACAATGTGGTTGACTATCTTCAGAAACAGTTCTGGTACGACAACAATTAGTAAAATACAACAATGATCATATGCGGAAAAGCATAAAAGGCCAAGGAAAGAACAACCAATCGATGTGCTTGTTTGGATGTATTAAGTTGGCCAATATGTTTTTTCACTACGTACCTACAACAAATTACTACGATGTAATATTAATTGAATAAGATTGAAATAACATAATTTCATACTTACCCTTTGGGTTTTGAAATAATATAATTACATACTGTAGTTTTGAAATAACATTATGCATTATTTCAACAAACATATTATGACACCTTAATAATACTAAAATGGAGGAGCCTTGCCATTTTAACATTGATTAGTTTGGCCCATGCTCTAGGGCAAATCAGGTCGAAATTTTTCTCTCTTGAGGACAGCTAGTTGTGCTCGAACATCAAATTCAACCGTTGGGTCGATATTGACGGTTGAGATTAAAACATGGGTTTTAAAATGTTACATGTGGAATATGGTAAAAGAAAACACAAATCCAAGCGGGATGGTAACGGGCGGGTTAGGAGTCGGGTGTGGCAATACCATCCCCATCCTTACTTTCCATTCTCGCCCCTGTCTCTATTCCCATCCCCGATATGAAATTTCGGGGAATCCCCGTTCCCATCCCTGTCGGGGAATGGTATCCCAAACCCAGCCTAAATCCTTTTTTTTTTCTTTTTTTTTTTCTATTTTTAAATGATCCATATTGTAACACTTAAATTTAACCTTAAACTATTATTCAACTCAATTACATTCAATTGAACTATACAATTTCACTCAACTACTCAAAATCATCTCAATTTAATTTGACAAAACAAATAAAATCATATAATAAAAAACATATGTCAAAAGTTTCACCATCTTACAAAGTTTAGGGTAACTTTTTAATTGTTATATTATATATTTAGTAATTAAAAACGTGATCAAAGTTCTTTTATACATAAATATTTTCTGGATGAGCTTTTAATTTAGTTCACGTAATTAAATCTTCCCTTTGGAAATGGATAAACCATTTATGCGTAAACTAGCTGACATGAATGAAAGTTCATGTCAATTTCATCACTTAATTATTTAAGGTAGTTTTTTAATTGTCATATTATATAATATAGGCTTATTTACAGTAGTATCTCTTGAAATTTCAGTCAAATCTTACTTTACCCCCTCAACCATTCAAAAGACTGTAAAAAATGCTGACGTGGCAGGGTCATTATGGTAAAAGCACCCACAGTGGCCAATTTCTTAGCATAGTTAGCATCCTACGTGACACAGTGGACCCCACATGCTTTTAAAATCCAAATCAAAGTAGATCAGTTCGTAGATTTGGCCAAAAAAAGAAGCTTCTCAGTCGAAATAATTTGGGAAATAGGTTTTAGAGTGTATGATCGGAGAGAGAGAGAGAGAGAGAGAGAGAGAGAGAGAGAGATTCAAAAATCTGAGAAGGAGCGAATATTGCAAAAGAATCAAGGCAAAAGAATTGAAATCTTGGGAGAAGCGCAAATATTGGAAAGATTGAAAAGGACAATGGCGGTGCCGAGAGAGAAAAGAGGTTCTCAACCTGAGTTTTGTAAGCGGCCCTTCTCTTTTGAAATGGAATCAATGAAAGCGAGATATTTACAAAATATGGTCCAAGTTTAAGCTTCTTTATTGTCTGCTTGCTTTGTTGGGTCAGGTTCAAAGGTGTTGAGTTTGAAAAGCCTAGAATAAAAAATTGTTGTGGTCCCCTATGTTTTGTTGCTATGTTTTCCTATTTACTAGTTGTTTAAAGGTTCTTTTAGTGCTTTAAAATTGTTAGTTGCGTGTGAATCTTGCTCCATGTCTGTTTAATGGTAGTTTGGTGATTGTGTTGTCCTTTTTAAACTGTTCATATGACTAGGTAGTGTTTAAAGTGTGTTTTTTTTATTATTTTAATGTTCTGTTGTGCATATGACAAAGGAATAGTCACGTTTGAAGTACACCATGGAGGTAGAATGGTAAAGTCCCCAAATCTCAATGAGTGGTGGTTTTATGTGGGGGAGAAGGGGGGTCGGTTGATTATTTAGATTGGTGTCTTCTGAACTACATAAAATTGTTAGAGATATATGAGTATGCAAAAGAGCTTGGCTACCATGACCAAGTGGTTGTGACAGGGATACAAAATGGTAAAAAAGTGTGTATAGATCGTGATGCTTAGCTACTTGGTGTCTCCTATAGCTTTGAAAGAGTGATTGTAATTTACTTGGAACACCAATTAATGTGGATGAAACTATAGTGCCTTAGAGGGAGAGGGGTCCCATTGTAAGAAATCTAGTTGCTGAATTTGAACATGAAGATTATAGTAATGAACAATCTAGTTATGAGGGTATGTATAAGGAGGATAAGGATGATGAAGAGGCTCTTGAATAGGCTATAAATGTGGAGGATGAGGATGATGACATTGCTGTTGATGACGCTATAAATGAGGAGGTTGAGGGGGATGAAGATGCTATCTATGAAGAGGCTGAGAATGACAAAAGGACTGAAAATGAGAATGAAGACAATGAAGAACATGAGAAGACCCTAAATTTTATGACAATGTGTGAGCAAAGTGAAGATGAACAATGCTTGCTGGAAAAGGATGATAAAGCTTTTGACAACTATGTTGACCACAATGCTCCAGATATTGTTCCAACTGCATATGAAAGATAAAAGTCGGACGATATGGATGTAAGTCATGTTAATAGCTTGGATAATAGCTTATGTGATGAGTTTGATATGCCTATGAGAAAGAGAAAGTGGAAACTGCCCAAGTTTGATGATTTTAGGCCTAACACAGGTTTGACTAACCTAAGCTTTAAGAATGGTCTAAGATTTCCCAGTGTCTATGTATTTAGGAAAGCAGTGAAACTATTCAGTATTTAACATAAGGAAGATTAGGTTCTCCAAGAATGATAAAGATAAAGTTAGAGTTGTTCGTGATGGGATCAAGAAAAGAAAATGTCCATGGTTTGTTTATGCTTCAGTTGTAAATGGAAGTAGCGTGGTTCAAATTAAGAGTTATGAAGAGGAGCACACTTGTGAGACTGTTGAACACAATGTTCATGATAACTCATCATGGTTAGCAGAGAGATATTCTGTAATAACCCAAATCAAAATATCTAAAAAGAAAGAAAATATCTAAAAAAGTAAGGAAAATATCTTTTAGCAAAAAGACAAGTTTGCCCTCGCATATTTTAATAGGAGAAAATTTGACTTTTTAATCGAAAAAGAATTTGGGAATTCCGCTTACGCCATTGCGTAGAGCGCGGCGAAACGAGTTCGTAGACACGGAGTAGACCTGAATCGGAGCTGTAACGAAGAAGATATGGTCTAAATACCGCGAAGGACAAAATGGTAATTTGGTCAAAAAGTCAGATTTTTATTTCCCTCTCTCTCCTCTCCCCCGTCAGTTCTTCTCTCTCTCCTATCTTCCTCTCCCGTCGCACCTAGCAGTGCGACTGTTTGACTTCTAGGCCACGGCCCGGCCACCACAGGCCGAGCCGATCTCCGGCGAGGGTACCGTCGGCTCCGCCTCCCTCTCGCCGACAAGACCTGATCGACCTCTACCCCGGGGCCGCCTTGAGCTGGTCGGAAAATCACGATTTCCGACGGAGGTTCACCGATTCTAGTTCAAACTTCCAGCTCGATTTTCTCTTTCAATTCTTCACCAAATCGATCGAGTAAGGTATGGTTTCTCAGCTATTTTTCGTGTTCTAGCTGATGGATGGATGGGTTTCGATCGATTTTAGCTCTAAAGCGATCAATTTTCGATTGGAAATCTGGCCGAAACTTCAGCCGCCGTGATCGGCCATTTCCGGCCACTTTTTGGGGTATGGCCAAGAACAAAAGTGACTCCAAATGGGGTGTTTTACCTAGGATAGGAGTTTGGAGTCTTGGTTCCGAGATTTTTCGGCCACCCGGTATCGCCTTAGACACCCGAATCTGCCCGCGAGTGCTGGGGCGCGTGGACGAGGGTGGTGAAGTAATTCTGTGCAGTTTTGTGACCCTCGTGTCCTCACGAGCGCGTAGGATTTCGCGGATCTCGATTCGGAGTCCGTTTGAGCCCCGAACGGATTTTCCATATCGCGCGATCCGTGGGTGCAGTGTCGTTAAATAGTCGGATCGCGCTGAATTTTAGATATGTCGGTCTACGTGATTTCAGGATCACGTAGAATTCGACGGATTGCGAATCGGTCCCGGATACTCCGAAATCGCGAACCTTGGGGCTAGGGTTTGAGTTTTAAGCGATAACGCGATTTTGGCCAATCCGACCGTCCGATTCGGACCAAATTCGCAGAACATGGTTCCTTCTCTGTAAGGAACCTTCAGAGGAGCCCAGATTGGCCATCGGAGACCGTGGACCCACGGGGTCCCGGATCGGCCGATCTGGCAGCTTATCGCTTATTAAGGTTTCGGCTCTCTTAAGGCCGGTCTAACTGTCTAAAAAGCTAATGTGAGCATAAGAATAACTTTAAGTTGAGTGCACGTATTTTTAGGAGCCGGGGGCAGGGTGTTTAATTTAATTCTTTTATTTCAACAGTTTATTGATTTATTATTTATGGATAACCAGGCACCAGAGGTCCGGTCGACCCGCAGCCGGGACCTTCGAATGGTCAAATTAGCTTGGACCATCTGTGAGTGGACTTTCATGAATTATTTTATATAAATAAGTTATATAGAGATTTATATAAATAAGATTCCATAAGTGATTTTATATTGATTTTATATAAATAAGTTTTTATAAATGAGTTTATATTGATTTTATATAAATCAGTTTTTATAAATGAGTTTATTTGAATAAAGTTCTTTATTTGATCTTGAGTAAGTTTTATTATGGTTCCGAACATGATTAGCATAGTAATAATTCCACAGTTTTGTGCTGCTACTTACATATGCTAAAGAGTTATAGAAAACAGAGTTTGAGGCTTATGGCAGATGAAATAGCAACACAATTTGAGATTTCAGTTATAAATCAGATTTTTCCAAAGGAATTTGTTTTAAAACCACCTCGTACCCATTTTCTTCAGTGCACTTGACTTTGCCTCACGAGTTTCGGGGATGCTCGGACCGTGAGTGCCAGGATTTGCGGCTCGGCAGACTTGGTGTCCCGAGACCTGCCAGGATTGCGGCTCGGCGGACTTTATGTCCCCGAGACCTGCCAGGATTGCGGATCAGGCTGACTACGGTCCCCTGCATCCTGCCAGAGCGACTCGAGCTGACTTGGTGTCATCGAGAAATCTGCCGGCGGGACAGGCTGATCATAGTCCCCTGATTTCGCCAGTTTGCGGCTCGGGTAGACTGCGTGGCACCCGAGACCTGCCAGGGGAATTGACGGATATGACAAGGGTACAAATAGGTGGTATTTTCAAAGGATTTTGGGTTTTCTCTTATTTAATTATGACTTTCAGTTATTTTATATCGGCTTCACTGATTTCTCAGGCATTGATACCTTTATATATTTGTTCGGTTTTGCAAGGTTTGAGTACAGTGCATTTATACAAGTTTGAATTCAGTGTTTTATACAAGCTTTGATTTCAGTGCTTTTGTGCGAAATTTATCGAGCTTGAACATGATTTACATAGAATGCCTTGAGTTTAGTATGCCTTAAATAGAAAATACGTATTCAGTTTTATTTAACTATTTTTATAATAGGAGTTATTATGATTATAAAGTTGTTTCTAAGAACCTTATTTTGTCCACTCATATTTTTCAACCTGTTTTTTGCCCCCAGGCCGTAGAAGTGCGCGGGATCCACCACCGGGCCATTCAAAGCTTCAGCGTCACCACGTAAGGTAGAATTTCGTAGAAAATCCTTGAAACCCTGAAAAATTTAGAAAAATGCTATGATATCTAGTTGAAATTGAGAAATTAGAGTTGAGATTGGTTATTTGAGATATTCTGGCAGTTGGTGTGAACCTGTTGATTGTTTAACAGGTGGAGAATTTTGGGATTGGTCAAAATACAGGGGAGACTCTGCCGAAATTTCGGCAGAAGTCTAAGAGAAATTGGAAAAGAATTTGAGACGAGAAGGGTAAAAAGGTCTTTTGTGCCCAACATTAGCCAAATGTCGGACACGCACAGGGCTTGGTTCGAATTCCAAAGTGGAATTAGGATCAGGTCCTGTCATATTCTACATAGCTGTCTAGAATAATAAATTGGGATGTATGAGCTCTTGAGGAAAGGATAAATGAAGATCTATTTGTCATAGTGTAACACCCCGACTCCAAAATTAATGTCTATTTTAATTGATTTAAAACAAATTATGAATTTACCCTTGGGGTAGGGATAAATTGATCATTTCCTTATTCGAAAGAATTTTGGGACCAAGAATGGTGTTTCTGGGTTGGTGGCACGGAAATAGATACTTGGATATGATCAGAACTCAGGCATCCTTGAAGGGGTGTTTCATAGACCCTTAGTGGGGTAGTATGCGTGCGTAGGACTTGTCACAGGGGCATGAATATTGAGAATTCTGTTGTGCGTGGTGGTGAGCCCAGTCCCCCGGATAGACGGCTCATCCTTGGCTACATGGTTGTTGAATGATCCCCGGATTGGATTGTTTTCCCCTAGTACATGACGATGATGTGAGGTGTGTGTGTGTGTGTGTGTATATATATATATACACATATGTGAATTCGTTTCCTGGTTGAGATTCTTGAATTTGTGCTTCGTGAGTACCCTGCACAGGTACGAATGTTCAAGTCATGGATTGGAAAGTGTTGTTCGGCAACATACACCTTGGATAAGGTATGGCTGTGGGAATGAACTGACATAAGGGAAGGAATTTTTAATGTGTTCAGTGTGTGCTTTGTCGGGTTTGAAGTTGTAGATGAATCTAAAATTAATTGTTGGTTTTACTTTAAATAATTGTATATCATATGAAATCATGATTGTTGATTTAGGAACTATGTGTGGCTTGATCCCTCACAAAGGGGTACGTAGGTAGCCTGGGTTTTAACCTAGGCGTAGCCACAAAGTAAACTATTTGAGCTGTGCTTGAAAAGTTCTAAGTGTAGAAATAAGTTTTGGAAGAAGAAAGGTTTTCTCTAATTATTTTTATGATAAGTGTTACAAGTGTACGGATTTACCAGGAGTCCTAAAGCAAGTATATTTTAGAAAATATTTGGTTACGAGGCCAGAGGCCTATTCTTTAAATTGCATGTTATTATTTTGTACATGCTGCTGGTTGAGTTATAATTGTGTTTAACAGGTTGAAAATTTTGGAAAATGTCCATTTTTCAGGGAAGACTCTGTCGAAATTTCAGCAGAAAGTCTTGCCTCATTTAGTAAGTGGGCCCGACACCAGTATGATGTCAGAAATACCATAGAATTTGTCTCAGATTCGGAGGAGTTTGGGGCGGGTCTTGTCAAATTTTGGGGAGAGAGAGGGAGAGAGAGAGAGATGGGGGTTAAATAGGTCCAAGGATGAGGGAGGTTGGGCGGTGCAACGGGGTTTTCCTCTCTCTCTCTCTCTCTCTCTCTCTCTCTCTCTCTCTCTCTCTCTATTCCCGTCTCTTTCCCTCTCTCTTGTCACTGCACACACAGAATAGAACCGAACCCTATAGTTTGACTGAAACCATCTAAATTCAACACCAAAAAGCCCAAAATTCATTCATATTGAAACAATATTCAAAATGAAAATTTAATTAACTCCAAAATTAGATGAATACAAGAACCCATATATGAATCCTCTCTTTCTCTCCCTCCCCATCCTTATTTTAGTGAAGTGTGTGACGTTTACCTTCTTGGCATGGCTGAGTTTAAGACATCAAAAAGTATTTGAAAAATTTGTTGAGCTTTCATATGAGAATGTAGTATACACGTTGGAAATAAGCGGTTCAGGAGGAATTATAACTTGAGACATAAAAATTTTATGTCGAGGATTGGAGAAAGTAAAATTGGACTTGTAGGCATGGAAGAGAAATAATTTTACGAAGGTTAAGGGGTCAGAGTGCAATTCAAAACATACCAAGACAGTTATGACATTTCGAGGACGGAATTTTTATAAGGGGGTAGATTGTAATAAACCGATCCTAAATTAATACTTAATTAATAAAATATTCAAGTAAAAGACAATTTTACCTTGAGAATATTTTAATGGATTTAAAGTTGACTTCTTATTTGAGAAAGAATTTGGAGATTTGGGTGGTACCGTTGCATAAAGCGCGGCTATACGAGTTTGTGGACACATAGTGGCCTCAAATCGGAGTTGTAACAAAGAAGTTACAAGCTACATAAGCCTAGTGGCATAATCGTAAATATTCTAAAGTCACCCCACCTCCGATGGAAACGCTGCCTCTGGTCCCCAAAAAAAGCAAAAATCTGGTCGATTTTTACATAAAGTGACAGGACCCGCTCCAGAATTTCCCAGAAACTGGAGCAAATCCCGTCTTTGTTCCGACATCACCCCGATGTCGGGCCCACTTACTAAAAACCAAGACTTTCTACCAAAATTTTGGCAGACTTCCCCCTGTGAATTGAACAAACCCAACAAAATTCAACATGCAAAAACATAAAATAATCCCAACCAGCAGCATGCTTTGAAGCGAATAAACATTTTACAACAAAATGGCCTCCGGCCTCACAATCAAACCTTAACAGGGGCGATAACAGAGCATGTCTAAGAACTTCAATTTCAACAAAACAGTGTTCAAAGGGAATAACATGAAGAAAGAGTCCTACGAAGGCTCAAGTGACAGGACCCGACCCAATTTCCAATTTGGAATTCGAGCCAAGTCCTGTGCGTGTCCGACACCTGGCAAATGTCGGGCAAAAATGACCTTTTTACCCTTCTTACTTCAATTTATCTTTAAAATTCCTTTAGACTTCTGCCGAAAATTCGGCAGAGTCTCCCCTGTATTTTGACCAATCCCAAAATTTTCACCTGTTAAATATTCAACAAATCCACACCAACAGCCAGAATAGGATAAACCAATATTTGCCAGTTTCAGTTTTTCCACTAAAGCTCGATATCAGAGCAATTTTCCAAAGTTCACGGGCTTTCAAGGATTTTTCTACAAACCCTACCTGACTTTGAAGCGCGGAGGCTAAGAGTGGTCCGGTGGTGGATCCTGTGCACTTCTACGACCTGGGGGCGAAAAACAAGTTTTAAACTGTGAGTGGACAAAAAGTGAAATTCTTAAAAACAATCCAGAATATAATACCCCCGTTTTGAAATAACTAGGGATATATATTTATATATCGAAAATTTAACTATATCTCAATATAAAAGATTCTATAAGCATGAATCAATATGCTGATGAATAAACTTACATAATCGATCAAATATACAAAGATATCACTGCCTGGAGGAATCAAGAACTGGTATAACAGAATAAAGATATAGAGATATAACTGTGCGAATACTAAAAGCCGATATAAAATCGCTGAAAGTCATCCTTGAATAAAAGAAAACTCAAAATCCTTTGAAAATACCACCTATTTGTACCCCTGTCATATCCGTCAATTCCCTGGCAGGCCTCGGGCGCCACACAGTCCACCCGAGCCGCAAACTGGCGAAATCAGGGGACTATGATCAGCCTGTCCCGCCGGCAGATTCCTCGATGACACCAAGTCAGCTTGAGTCGCTCTGGCAGGATGCAGGGGACCGTAGTCAGCCTGATCCGCAATCCTGGCAGGTCTCGGGGACACAGAGTCACCCGAGCTGCAATCCTGGCAGGTCTCGGGACACCAAGTCTGCCGAGCCGCAAATCCTGGCACTCACGGTCCGAACGTCCCCGAAACTCGTGAGGCAAAGTCAAGTGCACTGACGTAACTGAAATCAGACTGGATGTCCGTAGACATCGGTCCGACTCTGGGTAATCACCATAAAGAAACGGGTACATGGTGGTCTAATTAAAAATCTGGTAACTTTCTGAAATTTGATAAATTGACTGTAGTCTCGATGCTGTTGCTATTCTGTTATATAAAACTCGAGGTATGCTACTAAACATAACTTTCATCATATATGTAACTCAAAATATTTAACAGTATAAAACATGCTCAAAGATTTGCAAAATACTTATTCAAGATCAAATAATAAGATTCGCTTATAATAACTTATTTATAAAAACTTATTTATATAAAATCGAGATAAAATCCTTGTATAAAGTCACTTATAAAATCTTATTTATGGAAACCTCTATATAACTCATTTATATAAGATAATCCATGAAAGAAAGTCCACTCACAGATGGTCTGAGCTAATTTGGCCCTTTGAAGGTTCCTCCTGCTGATCGGCTGGACCTCTGATGCCTGATTATCCATGAACAATAAATCAATAAACCGCTGAAAAAAAGAATTAAATTAAACACCCTGCCCCCGGCTCCTAGAAATACGTGCGTTCAAATCCAAGTTACTCTTGAGCCCACACTAGCCTTTTCAGACACTTGGACCAGTTTCAAAAGGTCCGACGCTCAGCTAAGCGATACACTGCCCGATCGGCCGACCTGGGACCCCATGGGTCCACGACCTCCGATGGCCAATCTAGGCTTCCCTGAAGGTTCCTTACAGAAAGGGAACCATGTTTTACGAGTTTGGTCCAAAACGGACGGTCGGATTGGCCAAAATCGCGTTATCGCTTAAAATCCAAACCCTAGCCCCAGGGTTCGCGATTCCGGAGTATCCGGGACTCCGATTTGCAATCCGTTGAATCCTACACGATCCTGACATCGTGTAGACCGACATATCCAAAATTCAGCGCGATCCGACGTTTTAACGACACTGCACCCACGGATCGCGCTATATGAAAAATCCTTCGGGGCTCAAACGGACTCCGAATCGAGATCCGCGAAAACCCACACGCTCGTGACGACACGAGGGTCACAAAACTTTACAGAATTACATCACTACCCTCGCCCACGCGCTACAGCACGCGCGGGCAGCTTTGGGTGTCCAAAGCGATTTCGGGTGGCCGAAAAATCTCGGAACCAAGACTCCAAAATCCTACCCTAGGTAAAACACCACATTTGGAGTCACTTGTGTTCTTGGACAACCCCCAAAAAGTGACCAGAAATACCTTACTCGATCGATTTGGTGGAGAAACGAAGGAGAATTTCGAAATGGAAGTTCGGGTAGCTTCGAACGAACCTCCGTCGGAAAACACGATTTTCCGGCCAGCTCAGGGCGGCCCCGGGGTGGAGATTGGTCAGGTTGTGACGGAGACACGGAGGCGGACCCGTAGGTATCCACGGAGGAGATCGGCTCGGCCTGTGGTGGCCGGGCCGCCGCTTGGAAGTCGAACGGGCACACTGCCCAGTTCGCGCGGAAGGAGAGAGAGGAAGAGAGAGAAAGTGACGGGGGAGAGAGAGAGAGAGGGGTATAAAAATCTGACTTTTTGATCAAATTACCATTTTGCCCTTCGCGATTTTTAGACCATAACTTCTTCGTTACGGCTCCGATTCGGGTCTACTCCATGTCTACGAACTCATTTCGCCGCGCTCTACGCAATGGCGTAAGCAGAATTCCCAAATTCTTTCTCGATTAAAAAGCCAAATTTTCCCCCATTAAAATATGCGAGGGCAATTTGGTCATTTTTGCTAAAAGATATTTTTCTTACTTTTTAGATATTTTCTTTCTTTTTAGATATTTTGTTTTGGGTTCTTACATCAAGGCTCGAAAACGCACGATCTGGCTCTACTGCGAAGCCCAGTCAACTACTGGCTGGGGGGGCGCATAACAGAAAATTGTGAGTGGACAAAAATAAATTCAGTTCAGTGTAAACCAACGTATTATAACCCCACCATTTAGAAAACCATGCAAGAAATCTCATGCTTCTCAAAACCATAATACTCAGGTATATATATATATATATATAAATATATATATATATATATATATATATATATCAAAACAAATCGATACCAGATGCCAAGTCCAAAATCCATAAAGAACACTTTACAAAACCCACCATCCAAAACTTATAATCCCACAACTAAACTCTCGAAAACGTACCCATTGGCACGACCGGCAAGGAAGTATCCACACCGAGAAACAAGAATGAATGAATAGATATATATATATATATATATATAAATATATAATATAAGAGATATATATATATATATATATATATAAAATATAAATATAACCATCACCTAGTTGTACCGGGGAAACAATCCAACTGGGGGATTGTTTGACTAGTCACCCTGGCAGAGTCCTCATGAAGTGTCCTCAATCCACCATGTGACTAGGGAACGAGCCGTCCAACTGGGGTACCAACTCTCAGCCAGCACGTACAGTCGATAACCTCAAAACCCGTACGTCTGTGATCAATCCTACGAGCGCAAACTACCCAATTAAGGGTCTACAGCAACATCCTGTCAAGGATGCCCCAGGTTCCGACAATTCCAAGTATCTCAAGTTTCCGTATCCAAGTTCCAAATCCGGGGAGGTACATAGGGTAGTGCTTATAGCACTCCAAACTGACATTCTATACTCACCACTTTCTACAGTCTCATCTCAACAACCCAAGTGCCCCACACATAGCCAAACATATATAGAAATTCTCAAAATCCGTATATTCATACTCAAGATACTCAAATATGTCAAAACCCAAAATATATTTTCAATGCCTCATAAAAATATCACTTTCAACAATTTCATAAATAATATATCCAAAGTACCATTTAAAACATCATGCATAATATTTCCCAAAATCCATATAAAATATACTTTCAATACCCAAAGCGCTATACAAACATCAAATTCAACCCATTAATATAATATATTAAATAAATCATTAAAAACATTATGCATAAATCTTTCATCAATAAAATCATGCATAAGATTTGAAAACAAAGTCCAATCACAAGTAGTCCCACGTTGCTTGACCCTAAGAGGGTCCCGCCTGCTGCGTATGAGTGATTGGAGTACCTATTTCAGAATACGTATACAAGATTAATACGAAGCTTTTCGAACGAGTATTTTGAATTAAATATCCTAATTTCCCAGGTTTCTAGTAAGTGTACTAGGAACGAGACATTCTAAGTTCCAACTACTCAATTTGGACGATGGAACAACTTCGAGAGACACTCGGTCAACCGACAGTCAAACTTCCCAATTCGGGTCAACTGGGCCTACAGGACCCACGACCTCCGTTTTACCATCTTAAAGTTCTTGAAGGTTTCACAAGGTCTAAGATACCCGTCTCGCAAATTTGGTCCGAAACGGATGGTTAGATCGTTTACGATCGCACGATCGGACGGTTATTGTAAAACGCAAACTTTAAGTTATTGAATCGAAACATCCGGGGCTCCGATTCACGATCCGCGAAGTCCTACACGATCCTATGAATACCTAGAACAACATATTTTAATTGGGAAAAGATTTAACGGTCAGAACATGGCGAACCCGGATAACTCCTAATATGTGAAATTCGTTCGGGGTTCGAACGCCAACCAAATTGGAATCCGAGCACACCTACGTGCTCGTGACATAATGGAGATCAAATTGGGACAAAAATGCCCCTCTTCTATAGTGCCCATGCGCCGCCACATGAGCGGGCAGCGCGTGGGTGTCCTAAGGGATAAAGGTTCGCCGGAAAATCTCCAACTTACAAGCCACCCTCCCGGCTACAGGTTCTACTCGACGAGTGGAACACTTTATTCAACTACACCCAAGTCCAATTCGGACGACAAGTGGCCGGAATCGGCGTCGAAAACTCATAGTTTAACCAGAAACTTCCCGGCCTCGATCCGGAGACCACCGTCGCCATTGTTATCGCACAACCTAGGAAATAGCTAGAAGGGGAGGAGAGCTACCTGTTCCAAGCGACGGCGCAACTCGCGATGGCCGAAAACGTCGCCGATGATGTCGACAGTTTTGGCTGGTTTTTCACATTGTTGCCACCACCGTTTGCTGTGTTTTCAATCGGAGAAAAGGGGTGGGCTACGTAGAGGAGGAAGAGAGGAAGCTTTTGCAAGAAACGACACCTGAAATGGAGGTCGGACGGGGAAGTTCTCGCAGTCTGAAATTCCAGCGAAAAATCGAATCGAGGAGGGGCTGCTCACAGGGGAAAGAGAGAGAGAGAGAGAGGAAAAATCTGGTATTTTTTTTTTTAAAAAAACCAACTTCGAAATATTTACGATTTTGCCATAGTCAATGTTTTGATCGTAACTTCCTCGTTACAGCTCCGAATTAAGCCTACCGCTTGTCTACGAATTCGTCTCAGTACAATCTTCCCAAAAATACCAATCACTGCCCCAAACACTTTTCGGGCAAGAAAATGACCAATTTACCCCTACCCTAAGGGTAAGTTCGTAAATTCACTTAAATAATTTAAAATATGAATTAAATTTGGAGTCGGGGTGTTACATAAAGTTTACGTCATTCGTTCCGATGATTTCGGCCACCAATTTCTTCGATCTAGGAATGCTTTTTCATCCTCTCAATGTATTCTAGCTGTTGGTTGGGCTGTTTAGGATCATTTTCTGCATTTTGAAACTCAAATTATCACTCAAAGTTTCATCCTTTTCGGCTTGCAATTCAGGCATATTCGGCCCCTTTTTTGGCCATGGCCTAAGAACAAAAGTTGCTAAACTCAATGTCCTGATCATGTAGGTACAGGTCTTGATCGGCGATTTGGAGATTTTCTAATCGTCAAAATCGCTTTGGGCACCCACGCATTGTCGGCTCTTGTGGCGGCACGTGGGGCACTTTTTGGCAAGTCTTTGAGTCCTAAAATGATCCTCTTCTCGTCCTGAGCACAATAATATGATCGGATTTTAAATTGGTTATCGTTTGACCGTCGATCAAATATGGCATGTTAGGGGTTATCCGGGTTCGATATGTTCGAACCATTGGATTGACTCCAATTTCTTATATGTTGATCTAGGAATACTGTGTAGGAATTCGCGGATTGTGAATCGGGCTCTGATTGAATGACTTACAGTTTGTGTTAAACGATAACCGTTTGATCGTGCCATCACGAGCGATCCAACCGTTCATTTCGGTCCAAACTTGAAGGACATGTATATAAACCTTGTTAAACCAGCTAGAACTCTCGAATCAAAAATCGGAGGTCGTGGGCCCAGCGGACCCAGTTCACCAAGTTTGGGCAGTTTGACCCCTGGATTGACTGTGACTCTTCCAAGGTAGTTCCACCATTCGAGAAGTACTATAATGACCTTATAAATAAGTCTTGACTGTTATTTGAGTTATTTTGATTATGTTGGAATTATGAGATTGTTTTATAGTATCTCATGGAATACTTGATTGGAGGGTTGTGAAGGTGAGCTTTGGGTCTCGGCTATATTTATTAGGGAATAAGTGGACGGGTGTTATTAAGTGTACTTCGCTCTTTTAATATGGAATTTCTTGCATAAGTGAGTTTTGATCAAAGATTGATCTAAATTGGGTTAATAAGGATATGGGATCACTTAGGTTAATATTTTACATTATTTATTATTATTATTAAAGTATATGACTGGATTATTTAAATGTAGTTGAGAACTGCTTTTTGAAAAGTTGATCAAAGATTTGGAAAAATGGATTAGTGGAATAAGGGAAAGCTTATGATAAGTTTCGAAATATGGTTTTCAAACCCACCACAGGATTACCCCCCCAGTTGCCTTTGAAACAGTTTTGTCAATTATGACAATGCCCCGCGAGTTTCAGGGATGCCTGAACCTTGTGGTGCCAGGATGTGCTTTCTCGGGCTGACTACATGTTCCCCGAGTTCTGCAAGGATGTGCCTTCTAGGGCTGACTACGTGTCCCCCGAGTTCTGCGATGATGTGCATTCTAGTGCTGACTACGTATCCCCCGAGTTCTGCAAGAAATGTGGCTCGGGTTGACTTTGTGTTTCCAAGGCCCTCGAGGATTTGTAATTTATGTGACACTTGGAATTTATGGAATATTATTGGAATTAACGGAATATTGTTGGAACATGAATGGGGGTACGCCTAGGTGGAGAATATTTGAGTGTTGAGATGTTTAAAACTAAAATTGATGATTTATTTCAGTACTTATTGGTGAAGGTTTTAAATATATTTTTTCCAACTTATGAGACAAGAATTAAGAGTTTTCTAAGTTTTAAGAATTTTATATAGTTCACAATTATTTTCTTAAGTGATGAATTTATTTTTAAATGTGAAATAGGGAAACATATTTATTTAAATTGTTGATATTGACATTAAGGTTTTTCCCATGGTCAGTGCTATCTAATAATTTTCTCGCTTTCCTATTCATAAGTAATAAGTTAATTATATCCATATATATTTATTTATTTATTTATGCACATGTGGGATGAGTAGAAGATTGTTCTAACCTCAATAGCTCTTGGTTGAGTTTCAGTGGATTGATCTGAATTATTTATGAAGGTTTCTCAATTTTATTTGATTAAGTTACCTTTGTTTAGGTACAATTTATGTAGAAAGAACTGTGTATGGCTTGATCCCTTAGTAAGGGTACGTAGGCAACCTAGAGTTATTAGGTGCAGCTGCAAAATAAACGGTTCAGTTATGCTTTGGAATTTGTGGTTAGTTGTAAAGTAAGAAACAAATTCGTAAAGTTATGTTGATATTGCCCTGATAAGGTTGAATTTGAGGCTGGAGGCCATCTGGTAATAGTGCGTGTTAGCATTGTGCGTGCTAAAGTTGTTAAATATTAAACTGTTATTTTTACAGGTGGAAATAATTTGGTAAATGTCCGTTTTTCAGGGAAGACTCTGCCTGTTTTCCGGTAGAAGTCAAACCCTAAAGCAGTTTTGGATTAGGGCAAGAAAGGGTATTTTGGACAATTGTGCCGATACGTGTCAGGTGTTGGACACGTACAGGGTTTGACACAAATTCCAAAGTGGAATTTGGGTCGGTTCCTATCATAACCTGACAGGACCTGCCCCGAATTTTCCGAAACCCGAGACGAATCCTATGGAAATTCCCGACATCACCCCGATATCAGGCCCACTTCTAAAACTATATCCTTTTTCCTAAAAAGGAATAAGGGTGTGAGACTTTCTGCCGAAATTTCGGCAGAGTCTCCCCTATAAATTGAACATTTCCCAAAATTTCAACCTGCATAAAACACAATTTATATTCCCAACTGGCAGCATGCACAAGATAATTTCATGCAATTCGCAAACTCGGCCTTCGGCCCTCACAAAAACCGAAACCAAACCAAACCACCCACAAAGCTCTTGAGCCAAATATTGCTTTTAGCAAGGCACATAATAAACTCAACTATGAATTATGAATACTAAATACAACATACATCATCAAACTTTTCCAATTTCAACATACGAGGTTTTAACCTCCTAATACAATCACATCTATGTCAGTGGCTGTACCTAATAACCTTAGGATGCCTACGTACCTTCACTGAGGGATCAAGCCACACGTAGTTCTTCCCACTAAAATTCGATTCCAAACGCATACAATACCTTTATTCATCTCTCTATTATTCACATAATCTCCCCATATGCCGAAAATTCCAACGCCACGTATGGGGTCTATAATCACGCCAGATAACCTACGCCACATGTGACCTAACAATCACATAATCTCCCCATATGCCGGAAATTCCAACGCCACATATGGGGTCTATCTCAACGCCAAAAAATCCTACGCCATGCGAGACCTCAACATCATATCACAATATCTCCCCGTACGCCGGTACTACCAATGCCACGTATGGGGTCTTTCAACACGCCGGATAACCAACGCCACGTGCGACCTCAACATATTATCACATAGTCTCCCCATACGCTGGTACTACCAACGCCACGTATAGGGTCTGTCCGCACGCTAGATAACATACGCCACGTAGGACCTAACGAACACAGGGTGGTACTTATAGTGTAATCAAAATCCGGGGAGGTACCTAGGGTAGTGCGTATAGCACTTCAAACTGACATTCTAAACTCTTTTCATACATTTATACCTAATTAAAATATATAAGTTAAACTCTAATATTGTATAAATCTCAACAACATCCCAAGTACCCTACCCATCACCAATACTTTGCCAAAAATGCTAAATTAACTATTAATTATAAAAATGGATTTCAATAAACCATTAAATTCATAAGCCTAACAATTCCATCACAAAGCCATGCTATTCATTTTTAAAAATAAGGTCCAAGAGTTTCCTACGATAATAATAAACACTCTAAAAATCTCAACCGAGTCAACACAGCTCAACACCGCTCATTAGGGTCATTAAAATTCTCTTAGGAAAGTAAAACTACCTCGGAAGACTCACGGTCAACCAAAGGTCAAACTACCCAATATTGGTCAAACGGGCCCACAGGGCCCATGACCTCTAAATTCCGATATGAAAGTTCCTATAGGTTCCATAAGGTTTAGGATATACGTCCAACAAGTTTGGTTCGGATCGGACGGTGGGATCGCTCATGATCTGACAGTTATTATAAACATAAACTTTAAATTATTAAATTGGAACATCCGGGGAGCCAATTCACGATCCATGAATTCCTACACGATCCTAGAAATGCCTAGATTAACATATAATAAATTCAAGAACATCCACCCGTCCCAACCTATCGAACCCGAATAACGCGCAATAAGCGATATCCGTTCGGAACTCAAACGGTATCCAAATTGACATCCGAGCACACCTATACACTCATAAGAACCAGTAGATTACATCGGGACATAGTGTCCTTTTTCTACAGTGCCCACGAGCCGCCGCACGCGCTGGCAACATGTGGGTGCCCAAAGTGATTATGCATCGCCGGAAAATGTCAAAACCACGGCTCCAAAATCCTACCCTATGTATAACACCCTATTTGGAGCCACTTTTGTTTTGGACCTACCCCGAAAAATTACTTACCACCATTTCAAGGATTTAAGGTTCTATACCCATAGAAAAATTTCTCCATCTTTGTTTGATTAAAAGGTGTGGAAGATGAGAAAAAACCTCCACGAGGAGAAGAGCTGGCTGTTGTTGCACCGCATTGCTACTGTTGGAGGCTTGCTCGGCTATAGACTTCTCAGATAGAGTCCAACATCCTTCGGAGGTCCTTTGTGTGTCCAAAGTTAGAGGTAGGTTTTGGATTTGCTATTTTATCTAAATTTGGACAATAAATTGTGAGAATGTGATGGAACTTTTGTTTGAATGCAGAGGGGGGGAAACGATTTAAGGTTTTTTCTATGGGTTGATATTGAAATACCTCCCCGTGAGAGAGCTCTGATGGCTTGGCTGCTAAGGACAATGAGAGAAGTTGAAGATCAGATTGGGCGTGCGAGAGCAAAAGAGAAGAAGTTGTGGATTGCTCTGTTTATTTCTTGGGGCTTTGTGTTTATGGTTTGGTTTGGGAATGTTATGTAAGGTAAGTTAGGCAATGTGGTATGTTTGACAGTTAGGCAATGTGGTATGTTTGAAAGTTAGGTAATGTACCTAGTAGAATGACAATTTAGTGAGATGAGAGGCTTATGTAATTATGTTGTAGCATGTTGCAAATGTAATGGTTTCGAAGCCCTTTTGTAATGGTTAGGACTAAACACTTTTGTATGCACCAGAAATTCTTGAAACCTTTCAGAGCTTTTGAATTACCATTGATTAATAACTTGTACATAGTCTTGTACATAAATTGTACATGTTCAATCCATGGCAATGCCAAACCAAAATACAAAAGACTGAATATGCACCTGTGATATCCACGGCAATGCCAAACAGTTTGTACCCAAGAACAAAATAGACAACAAAATACCAAACAAACAGTTTCTACCTAATAACACATGTGTTCACCAAGACATAACAGAACATAAAACCAATACTCAACCCATAATAAAAACACATTCAGATGCTTTCTCTGACCCAAAACACATGTGATAAACAAAACTGAGTAGAGCTTTTTCAATATCTCCATGCTGAAACAAGGGGTGGGCATCGGGACCGAAAAACCGGAAAATCGAACCGAACCGGTGAAAAAAAATTGAAAAAAAATCGGTTGACCCAAAAAGTCAACAAACCAGACCGAAACCGGACCCAACCAGTTCCGATTCCGGTTTTACACCCCACCGCACCGGACCAGTCATATATATATATATATATATTACAAATTTTTAAAATCTAATGCCATAATCTAAATTTTGTAATCACTATTTTTCCAAGTTCAACTTCAAAAAATTTCTAAATGTATGAATTGGATTATTTGTTAATTTTTAAGCCAAAAAATTAAGTTATTTATTATTTAAAAAAATTTACTTTTTAAAAAAAAATTTGAAAAAAATTTGAAAAATTAATAATCCGGTTCAAAACCGGACCAAAACCGATTAGAACCGAATTGGCCGGTTTTTGAATTTTTTTTTGGCCTAAACTGGACCGAACCAGATCGGTTAAATAGTACCGGTTTCGGTTCCAGTTTGTGGTGAGAACAGGACAAAAGTGGACCGCCCCCACTCCTAGCTGACACTTGGCCAAGAATGCTTTCCTCTTAGCTGGAGACTTAAACCTAACTTTCCTTTGTTCAGAAGCTTGTGGACGCTAAGATGCTTGAGGCTGAGACCAATTTGGTTTTTGAGATTGAGATGGTTGTTAAAACTGAGATGTTTTTCAAACTGAGAAGCTTAAGAAGGTTGAGATTGTTGAGCTAGTTGGTGAGATGGTTGAGGAGCTTGGTTAGACTGAGAAGATGTGTGGTGATGATTAGTCCTTTTTTTAGCCTTTGATATGATCTGAAAATTGTGGCAGAGTTAGATTAACATGAGCATTTACTAAAATAAATAGATGAAGAGTTCCATAATGCTACCTAACTAAAAGAAACCTAACTTGCTGGTTGTTTTTGCCTTGATTGTATAGAAGATGCTTGTTCCTGCCTTGATTGTCTTATAACTCTCTGCGTTGATGTGTTGCCTTGAGATGCTCTTTTCTTTTGTCTTTGTGATGGTACCTGACCAACAAACATCACATATGAATCCATATCAAAATGCTAAACACAAAACTTTTAAAATCAGATGCTTTGAATATACATGGCTGCTACTTTTTGCTTCATTTGTCTTTGGACATTTCCTCTTATTATGGCCCACTCTATTACATATGGAACACTTGGTTTCCAGATTATACCTTTGCAAGTGTTTAACTTCAGGATTAGAGCTTGGAAGTGGTTCAGCGGCTGACCTTACCTTTCTTTTCTTTGGCCTCCCTGGCTGCTTGTGATACTTAGGTGGCAACAAAGGTGGGAAATTTGTTTTAGCCCACAAGTCTTGGCTTGCCATTGGATGAACCATGGGTTTGTAAGTTCTCATAAAGGCCTCTTTTTTGTAATAATCATGTACATAATTGATATGATTTCCATTTAACTGCCTAATGGAAGCACAAGCATGCTTACATGGGATTCCAGTTATATCACATTGCCTATATGAACAACTTTTGTTTCTCAAATCAACTACCACCTGAGTGCCTCCAAAACACTTAACCTCATATTTACTCTCCCTAGCAAGCCTTGGAATGCACCAGGCTAACTGCTTCTTAAGCTTCTCAAGAGTTGCAAAAACTTTTGGCCCCACATCATGAGCCTATTTGTCCATAGCTTCTTTTTTACTTGCCATCAACAACGTGATGTAATACCTGACCCTCTCAAGCATTGTTATAATAGCCTTGTCTCTAGCATCAAGGATAGACTTGTTGAACGCCTCACACATGTTATTCAAGAGAATGTCACACTTTGAGTGTGTTTTAAAGTGAAATCTACATCACTGCATTGGATCAAGCCTTGCCAACCAATCAAAAGATGGTCCTCACAAATATTGGTGCTTTTTCATCTGTGCTTGAAACCAAGGTAAAGTTGTACTTCTTGTAGTAGCCTCTATATGTTGTTTTAGAACTAATCTTCTATGGCAAGCAAGTATAAATTGGCATATAGATGTTTAAGGTAGTGCCTATGCTCATAGTTTGGGAACATGTCACCCACTACATCAATGCCCTTTTGTATATCTGTAATGAACATATATCCATTGCTATTTACAATGCCGAAATCAACAACTAAGAGTTCCAAAAACCAAGTCCAAGTTTCATAATTCTCAACCTCTGCCACTACATAAGCTATTGGATAGGGTGCTTGTTAGGACCAACACCCACCGCAGAGAGTAATTGGCTAGGGTGTTGCCCTTTCATGTTACAAGCATCCAAACCAAGAACTAGCCTAAGAGCATCAATAAACCCTTTTCTTTGTAGCTGCTAAGCGTATGTAAATCCTTTGAAATCTGGATTTGTCACCCTCCAAATTGGATTTAATCATTACATTACTTCCTACATTTGTCCTTTTTAGCTCCTCAACATAATCCCAAAGTGACTCAAACTGTTTTGTGTAAGTCCCCTCACTTACAGCAGTTGCCTTTTGCCTTACTCTGTATATTTGTGATCCTGAATCTATGACACATAGATCTCCATTCATCATTTCCTTAAAAGCTCATACATCCCAATTTATTATTCTACACAGCTATATAGAATATCTCTCTGCTAACCATGATGAGTTAGCATGGACATTGTGTTCAACAGTCCCACAAGTGTGCTCCTTTTCATAATCTTAATTTGAAGCATATGCTACTTCCATTTACAGCTGAAGCATAAAAAAACCATGAATATTTTCCATTCTTGATCCCATCACAAATAGCTCTAGCCTTACCTTTATCATTCTTGGAGAACCTAATCTTCCTTTCGTTAAATGCTCTCATTGCTTTCCTAAATACATAGACATTAAGAAATCTTATACCAATCTTAAAGATTAGGTTAGTCAAATCTGTGTTAGACCAAAATTATCAAACTTAGGCAGTTTCCTCTTCCTCTTTCTCATAGGCATATGAACATCATCACATGAGTGACTATCCAAGCTATTAACATCATTTACATCCATATCATTTGACTTCTCTCCATCATCTACAGTTGGATCAATTTCTGGAGAATTCTGGTCAACATAATTGTCAAATGCTTTATCATCCTTCTCCAACAAGCATTGTTCATCTTCACTTTCCTCGTACACTGTCATAAAATTTAGGGTCTTTCTCATGTTCTTCATTGTCTTCATTCTCATTTTCAACACTTTTTTCATTCTCAGTCTCTTCATAGATAGCCTTTTCATTACCCTCAACCTCCTCATTTATAGTGTCATCAATAGTAGGGGTGGGCACTCAAACCGGCAAATCGGAAATCCGAGCCGAACCACACCGAACCAAACCGGAAAAAAATCGAGTTGACCAAAAAGTCAAAAACCGGTCAAAAATCGAACCGGACCGGTTTGGACCAGTTTCGGATTCGGTTCCATGTCTTCAAAAACCGAACCGGGCCAAACCGAACCGGTGAAACTAAAAAAATATATAATTTCAATATATATTTATATTTAATGCTATATTTTTAATTTCACTAAAAAAAACCTAATATTTATCCAAGTTCAATGTCAAAATATCTCTCTTTTCTCACTTTAATATTTATTTTTTATATGAAATTGAATAATTTGTTAATTTTTAAGTAAAAAAATAATATTTCAGTTGAGAATTGTATTACAAAACAATTTTAAAAAATAATTTTTATAATCCGGTTCAAAACCGAACCGGAACCGAAACCGGTTCAAACCGAACCGGACAGTTTTTGAATTTTTTTAATTAAAACCGAACCGAACCAAACTGCATGAATAGTACCGGATCGGTTCTAATTTGAGGCAAAAACCGGTCCAAACCGAACCGTGCCCACCCCTAATCAATAGTAATGTCATTACTCTTATCCTCCATATTTATAGCCTCTTCGTCATCTTCATCCTCCTCATACATACCCTCATAATCAAATTATTCATTACTCTCATCTTCATGTTCAAATTTAGCAGTAAGGTTTCTTGTAATAGGACCCCTCACCCTCCAAGCCACTGCAGTTTCATCCACATTAATAATAGTAGGGTGTTCCAAGTAAAGTACAATCACTCTTTCAAAGCTAAAAGGCACCAAATGACACTATTCAATCTCCCTCCAAGCCACTGTAGTTTCATCCACATTAATAATAGTAGGGTGTTCCAAGTAAAGTACAATCACTCTTTCAAAGCTAAAAGGCACCAAATGACACTATTCAAGTAGCTGAGCATCACTATCTATACACATTTTTTTACAATTTTGTATCCCTGTCACAACTACTTGGTCATGGTAGCCAAGCTCTTTTGCATAATCATATCTCTCTCACAAATTTATGTAGTCTAGAAGACACCAATCCAAATAATCAACAATCCCTCCCCCCTCAACATAAAAACCACCACTCATTGAGGTTTGGGGACTTTACCATTCTACCTCCATGGTGTACTTCAAAGGTGACTATTCCTTTGTCATTTGCACAACATAACATATAAAAAAACACACTTTAACCACTGCCTAGTCATATGTACAGTTTAAAAAGGACAACACAATCTCCAAACCAGTAAATAGATATGGAGCAAGATTCACAAGCAACTAACATTTTTAAGGTACTAAAAGAACCTTTAAACAACTAGTAAACAGGAAAACAAAATAGCAAGACATAAGGGACCACAATAATTTTTTATTCCAGGCTTTTCAAACTGAACACCTTTGAATCTAACCCAACAAAGCAAGCAGACAATAAAGAAGCTTAAACCTGGACCACATTCTATAAATCTCTTGCTTTCATCGATTCCATTTCAAAAGAGAATGATCACTTACTGTACTCGGGTTGAGAACTTCCTTTCTTTCTCGGCACCATCATTGTCCTTTTCAATCTCTCAAATATTCGTGCTTCTCCCAAGATTTTGATTCTTCTGCAATATTTGCTCCTTCTCAGATTTTCAAATCTCTCTCTCTCTCTCTCTCTCTCTCTCTCTCTCTCTCTCTCTCCCCAATTATATGCTCCAAACCCTAATTCCCAAATTATTTCGACTAAGGATATTGACTATGCTCAACAATTGGCCACCGTGGGTGCTTTTACCATAATAACCCTGCCACATCGGTATGTTTTTTATAGTATTCTGAATGGTGTTAACGGTGAGGGAGTAAAGTGGAAGACAAAATCACGGTTAATTGAGTTAAATAGGCCACTTTAACTTTGGTGGGGTAAAGTAAGATTTGGCCAAAATTTCATGGGGGTACTATAGTAAATAAGCCTATATTATATAATATAACAATTAAAAAGCTGCCTTAAATAATTAAGTGATGAAATTGACAAAAACTTTCATTCATGTCAGCTAGTTTACGCATAAATGGTTTATCCATTTCCGAAGAGAAGATTTAAGCCAAACAAATATATAAACAAAGTCCTTTAGCTTTCAAATTACGTGAACTAAATTTAAAACTTGTCCAGAAACTATTTATGTATAAAAGCACTTTGATCACATTTTTAATTACCAAAATTTCATACCGGGGATGGAGATGCGGATGGGGACAGGGGCGAGAATGGGGAGTAAGGACGGGGATGGTATTACTCCTAACCAGCCTGTTACCATCTCACATAGATTTGTGTTTTCTTTTACCATATTCTACATGTAACATTTTAAAACCCATGTTTTAATCTTAACCATCAATATCGATCCGAAGGTTGAATTTGATGTTCACACGCAACTAGCTGTCCTCAAGGGAGAAAAATTTCTACCTGATTTGCCCTAGAGCATGGGCCAAACTAATCAATGTTAAAATGGCAAGGTTCCTCCATTTTAGTATTATTAAGTTGTCATAATATGTTTGTTGAAATAATGCATAACAGTATGAAATTATATTATTTCAAAACCCAAAGGGTAAGTATGAAATTATGTTATTTCAATCTTATTCAATTAATATTACATCATAGTAATTTGTTGTAGGTACGTAGTGAAAAACATATTGGCCAACTTAATACATCCAAACAAGCACATCGATTGGTTGTTCTTTCCTTGGCCTTTTATGCTTTTCCGCATATGATCATTGTTGTATTTTACTAATTGTTGTCGTACCAGAATTGTTTCTGAAGATAGTCAACCACATTGTCGTCCACTTGGAAGGCCTTGGCTAGAACATCAGGGTTGATGGGAGGCTTTGAGCCAAACACTGCATTGGCTATGGTGATCACTCCTGGGTTCTGGCTGCTAAGCTTGAGCCCTTGGATCATAGTCCAAGTGATCTCTTAGCTAGTCTAGGATCTAAGCATTAGATTATGACAAATGGATTCATCTCATAGGATGCTAGAATGAATATGCTTTGTAAATCTGTTAGAGA
>NW_023010267.1:0-27120 GCF_902201215.1 Prunus dulcis | reverse complement strand
GAACGTTCCTTCAAGAATAGATGGGTATTAGTATCAACTCTAAGTCCCCGAAATACAAAGAAATACATTATCTCCTCTTTTTTAGTGGGAATGAACGACCGCACTCAGGGCGTCCCCCCCGTAGCCCAAAAAGCGTAGGGGGGAGGGACGCCCAATGCGGGAGTGAGTGAATGACCCAATGTGTGTGGCGGCTGTCAAAGGGAATAAGTAACCTTTAAATCCCCTGAAAGAGAGTGAGGCTCCCCTACAGGAGCCGAGCGGTAGAAAGTAGTAGTATTCCGGTTAGCCAGATAAAGGGTAATTCTTTAACTTAACTGCAAGAGAGTGAGACTCCCCTACAGGAGTCGAACGTAAGAAAGGGGTAGTCTTTTCTTAGTATTTGTTGTTTTGTTTCCTTATATTGTTTGTACGGTACCTCTAAAACAACAAGTAAAGTTTTTCCTCTATGAAGAATAAGCAGAATGGGAGTGAGCCTCCCTCTACAGGAGTCGAACGATACTTCAGTAGGGGACAAAATACTATGAAAGCAAGTAAGAACTAAGGAGTTATTCCCCCCGAGGGGGATTTAGGGGGGAAACGTTACTTATGCTTGTCTTGAAACAAAGAGAACGAAAACTAAAGTGCCTTAAGAGAAAAAGCAGTTTAAGACTTCTTGTGTATGATGGGATCTAAGCTTCTTAAAACGTGCGTTAAACACCTTTATTTTAGTTATAACTGGATTAAGGATCTCTTAACGCTTTCTTAGACTTCTTCTCCGCTTAATATCTTTCCTCTCAGTAGGAAGAACAACTGTAAGTAGAAGTTCCTATTAATGAGGATTTCTTTATGGGCAGTGTAAGATTGGGGAGTGTAGTAGTGGAGGACTTTTAGTCTTCCACTACCCCTCTCCCCCTCTTACTGAGCTATCCAGCATCGTTTTGTTAACGAGGGCTGCCCTCTGCTCTGATTCGCCTCCCCTGAGGGATAAGAGAGCCCCTTAAAATACTAAGGAGTCCTCCGATCCGCCTTTCAGGGTATGGAGCCACCGTCGCGTCGGTATAGCATATCCAGTGGAAGAGGCTTATAGGGGTCCCCACTCCCCGTCCTATTTCCAATGCGAAGAACCAAGGGGATTAAAGAAAACAGATAGGTCGACCTACCCCAAGCATAAAAGCTTTCTTGAATTCTTTAAACTCACTTGGAACAACCAATGCCGTCTTGGCTTCAAGCCTTTTAGTTAGTCCACAAAAGAGTTGATCGCAGAATGCGATTAATCTCTTTTGCGTTCACGGTGGTAAATACACCTCCATAGGCTTGAAGTTTCACTGATCATCTACGTAAATATTCTCCTGCTTGAATAATAAACAGAATGGGAAGTGAGACTCCCCTACAGGAGACGAACGGTACTTCAATAAAGAGAAAGAAAGGTAGGACAAACAAGTCCCGAAGTGCTGTCTTTCAGTCTTAAATATAGATCGGAATGGTAACTCTAGCATTAGTTGTTGAAGAATAACCTGCAAGAGAGTGAGGCTCCCCGACAGGAGCCGAACGGTATTTCAGACAAACAAGTAACGGGAAAAGCAGTCTAGAGAAAATAGCTAGGGTAACTAAGACTTCCTAATATGAAGAGTAAACGGAACGGTAGTGAGGCTCCCCTACAGGAGCCGAACGGTACTTCAATCGAAGGAAGGACAAACAAGTAGGCTGCCCCGGGCGGAGCGAGCCCCTATACAGCATATAGATTATCTAGGTAGGGTACTGAAAAGGCATCCTAATATGAAGAATTCCCTCCGTAAGAGAGTGAGGCTCCCCTACAGGAGCCGAACGTTCCTTCAAGAATAGATGGGTATTAGTATCAACTCTAAGTCCCCGAAATGCAAAGAAATACATTATCTCCTCTTTTTTAGTGGGAATGAACGAACGCACTCAGGGCGTCCCCCCCGTAGCCCAAAAAGCGCAGGGGGGAGGGACGCCCAATGCGGGAGTGAGTGAATGACCCAATGTGTGTGGCGGTTGTCAAGGGGAATCCTAAACCTTTTAATCCCCTGAAAGAGAGTGAGGCTCCCCTACAGGAGCCGAGCGGTAGAAAGTAGTAGTATTCCGGTTAGCCAGATAAAGGGTAATTCTTTAACTTAACTGCAAGAGAGTGAGACTCCCCTACAGGAGTCGAACGTAAGAAAAAAAGGGTAGTCTTTTCTTAGTATTTGTTGTTTTGTTTCCTTATCTTGTTTGTACGGTACCTCTAAAACAACAACAAAAGTTTTTCCTCTATGAAGAATAAGCAGAATGGGAGTGAGACTCCCTCTACAGGAGTCGAACGATACTTCAGTAGGGGACAAAAAATACTATGAAAGCAAGTAAGAACTAAGGAGTTATTCCCCGAGGGGGGGATTTAGGGGGGGGGAAACGTTCCTTATGCTTGTCTTGAAACAAAGAGAACGAAAACTAAAGTGCCTTAAAGAAAAAGCAGTTTAAGACTTCTTGTGTATGATGGGATCTAAGCTTCTTAAAACGTGCGTTAAACCCCTTTATTTTTTAGTTATAACTGGATTAAGGATCTCTTAACGCTTTCTTAGACTTCTTCTCCGCTTAATATCTTTCCTCTCAGTAGGAAGAACAACTGTAAGCAGAAGTTCCTATTAATGAGGATTTCTTTATGGGCAGTGTAAGATTGGGGAGTGTAGTAGTGGAGGACTTTTAGTCTTCCACTACCCCTCTCACCCTCTTACTGAGCTATCCAGCATCGTTTTGTTAACGAGGGCTGCCCTCTGCTCTGATTCACCTCCCCCCTGAGGGGGAAGAGAGCCCTTAAAAATACTAAGGAGTCCTCCGATCCGCCTTTCAGGGTATGGAGCCACCGTCGCGTCGGTATAGCATATCCAGTGGAAGAGGCTTATAGGGGTCACCACCCCCCGTCCTATTTCCAATGCGAAGAACCAAGGGGATTAAAGAAAACAGATAGGTCGACCTACCCCAAGCATAAAAGCTTTCTTGAATTCTTTAAACTCACTTGGAACAACCAATGCCGTCTTGTCTTCAAGCCTTTTAGTTAGTCCACAAAAGAGTTGATCGCAGAATGCGATTAATCTCTTTTGCGTTCACGGTGGTAAATACACCCCCATAGGCTTGAAGTTTCACTGATCATCTACGTAAATATTCTCCTGCTTGAATAATAAACAGAATGGGAAGTGAGACTCCCCTACAGGAGTCGAACGGTACTTCAATAAAGAGAAAGAAAGGTAGGACAAACAAGTCCCGAAGTGCTGTCTTTCAGTCTTAAATATAGATCGGAATGGTAACTCTAGCATTAGTTGTTGAAGAATAACAAGAAGAGAGTGAGGAGCCCCCCGACAGGAGCCGAACGGTACAAACAAGACAAACAAGTAACGGGAAAAGCAGTCTAGAGAAAATAGCTAGGGTAACTAAGACTTCCTAATATGAGAAAAGGTAAACGGTAGTGAGGCTCCCCTACAGGAGCCGAACGGTACTTCAATCGAAGGAAGGACAAACAAGTAGGCTCCCCCGAGCGGAGCGAGCCCCTATACAGCATATAGATTATCTAGGTAGGGTACTGAAAAGGCATCCTAATATGAAGAATTCCCTCCGTAAGAGAGTGAGGCTCCCCTACAGGAGCCGAACGTTCCTTCAAGAATAGATGGGTATTAGTATCAACTCTAAGTCCCCGAAATACAAAGAAATACATTATCTCCTCTTTTTTAGTGGGAATGAACGAACGCACTCAGGGCGTCCCCCCCGTAGCCCAAAAAGCGTAGGGGGGGGGGACGCCCAATGCGGGAGTGAGTGAATGACCCAATGTGTGTGGCGGCTGTCAAAGGGAATAAGTAACCTTTAAATCCCCTGAAAGAGAGTGAGGCTCCCCTACAGGAGCCGAGCGGTAGAAAGTAGTAGTATTCCGGTTAGCCAGATAAAGGGTAATTCTTTAACTTAACTGCAAGAGAGTGAGACTCCCCTACAGGAGTCGAACGTAAGAAAGGGGTAGTCTTTTCTTAGTATTTGTTGTTTTGTTTCCTTATCTTGTTTGTACGGTACCTCTAAAACAACAAGAAAAGTTTTTCCTCTATGAAGAATAAGCAGAATGGGAGTGAGACTCCCTCTACAGGAGTCGAACGATACTTCAGTAGGGGACAAAATACTATGAAAGCAAGTAAGAACTAAGGAGTTATTCCCCCCGAGGGGGATTTAGGGGGGAAACGTTCCTTATGCTTGTCTTGAAACAAAGAGAACGAAAACTAAAGTGCCTTAAGAGAAAAAGCAGTTTAAGACTTCTTGTGTATGATGGGATCTAAGCTTCTTAAAACGTGCGTTAAACCCCTTTATTTTAGTTATAACTGGATTAAGGATCTCTTAACGCTTTCTTAGACTTCTTCTCCGCTTAATATCTTTCCTCTCAGTAGGAAGAACAACTGTAAGTAGAAGTTCCTATTAATGAGGATTTCTTTATGGGCAGTGTAAGATTGGGGAGTGTAGTAGTGGAGGACTTTTAGTCTTCCACTACCCCTCCCCCCCTCTTACTGAGCTATCCAGCATCGTTTTGTTAACGAGGGCTGCCCTCTGCTCTGATTCACCTCCCCTGAGGGATAAGAGAGCCCCTTAAAATACTAAGGAGTCCTCCGATCCGCCTTTCAGGGTATGGAGCCACCGTCGCGTCGGTATAGCATATCCAGTGGAAGAGGCTTATAGGGGTCACCACTCCCCGTCCTATTTCCAATGCGAAGAACCAAGGGGATTAAAGAAAACAGATAGGTCGACCTACCCCAAGCATAAAAGCTTTCTTGAATTCTTTAAACTCACTTGGAACAACCAATGCCGTCTTGTCTTCAAGCCTTTTAGTTAGTCCACAAAAGAGTTGATCGCAGAATGCGATTAATCTCTTTTGCGTTCACGGTGGTAAATACACCTCCATAGGCTTGAAGTTTCACTGATCATCTACGTAAATATTCTCCTGCTTGAATAATAAACAGAATGGGAAGTGAGACTCCCCTCCAGGAGTCGAACGGTACTTCAATAAAGAGAAAGAAAGGTAGGACAAACAAGTCCCGAAGTGCTGTCTTTCAGTCTTAAATATAGATCGGAATGGTAACTCTAGCATTAGTTGTTGAAGAATAACCTGCAAGAGAGTGAGGCTCCCCGACAGGAGCCGAACGGTATTTCAGACAAACAAGTAACGGGAAAAGCAGTCTAGAGAAAATAGCTAGGGTAACTAAGACTTCCTAATATGAAGAGTAAACGGAACGGTAGTGAGGCTCCCCTACAGGAGCCGAACGGTACTTCAATCGAAGGAAGGACAAACAAGTAGGCTGCCCCGAGCGGAGCGAGCCCCTATACAGCATATAGATTATCTAGGTAGGGTACTGAAAAGGCATCCTAATATGAAGAATTCCCTCCGTAAGAGAGTGAGGCTCCCCTACAGGAGCCGAACGTTCCTTCAATAATAGATGGGTATTAGTATCAACTCTAAGTCCCCGAAATACAAAGAAATACATTATCTCCTCTTTTTTAGTGGGAATGAACGAAAGCACTCAGGGCGTCCCCCCCGTAGCCCAAAAAGCGTAGGGGGGAGGGACGCCCAATGCGGGAGTGAGTGAATGACCCAATGTGTGTGGCGGCTGTCAAAGGGAATAAGTAACCTTTAAATCCCCTGAAAGAGAGTGAGGCTCCCCTACAGGAGCCGAGCGGTAGAAAGTAGTAGTATTCCGGTTAGCCAGATAAAGGGTAATTCTTTAACTTAACTGCAAGAGAGGGAGACTCCCCTACAGGAGTCGAACGTAAGAAAGGGGTAGTCTTTTCTTAGTATTTGTTGTTTTGTTTCCTTATCTTGTTTGTACGGTACCTCTAAAACAACAAGTAAAGTTTTTCCTCTATGAAGAATAAGCAGAATGGGAGTGAGACTCCCTCTACAGGAGTCGAACGATACTTCAGTAGGGGACAAAATACTATGAAAGCAAGTAAGAACTAAGGAGTTATTCCCCCCGAGGGGGATTTAGGGGGGAAACGTTCCTTATGCTTGTCTTGAAACAAAGAGAACGAAAACTAAAGTGCCTTAAGAGAAAAAGCAGTTTAAGACTTCTTGTGTATGATGGGATCTAAGCTTCTTAAAACGTGCGTTAAACCCCTTTATTTTAGTTATAACTGGATTAAGGATCTCTTAACGCTTTCTTAGACTTCTTCTCCGCTTAATATCTTTCCTCTCAGTAGGAAGAACAACTGTAAGTAGAAGTTCCTATTAATGAGGATTTCTTTATGGGCAGTGTAAGATTGGGGAGTGTAGTAGTGGAGGACTTTTAGTCTTCCACTACCCCTCTCCCCCTCTTACTGAGCTATCCAGCATCGTTTTGTTAACGAGGGCTGCCCTCTGCTCTGATTCACCTCCCCTGAGGGATAAGAGAGCCCCTTAAAATACTAAGGAGTCCTCCGATCCGCCTTTCAGGGTATGGAGCCACCGTCGCGTCGGTATAGCATATCCAGTGGAAGAGGCTTATAGGGGTCACCACTCCCCGTCCTATTTCCAATGCGAAGAACCAAGGGGATTAAAGAAAACAGATAGGGCGACCTACCCCAAGCATAAAAGCTTTCTTGAATTCTTTAAACTCACTTGGAACAACCAATGCCGTCTTGTCTTCAAGCCTTTTAGTTAGTCCACCAAAGAGTTGATCGCAGAATGCGATTAATCTCTTTTGCGTTCACGGTGGTAAATACACCTCCATAGGCTTGAAGTTTCACTGATCATCTACGTAAATATTCTCCTGCTTGAATAATAAACAGAATGGGAAGTGAGACCCCCCTACAGGAGTCGAACGGTACTTCAATAAAGAGAAAGAAAGGTAGGACAAACAAGTCCCGAAGTGCTGTCTTTCAGTCTTAAATATAGATCGGAATGGTAACTCTAGCATTAGTTGTTGAAGAATAACCTGCAAGAGAGTGAGGCTCCCCGACAGGAGCCGAACGGTATTTCAGACAAACAAGTAACGGGAAAAGCAGTCTAGAGAAAATAGCTAGGGTAACTAAGACTTCCTAATATGAAGAGTAAACGGAACGGTAGTGAGGCTCCCCTACAGGAGCCGAACGGTACTTCAATCGAAGGAAGGACAAACAAGTAGGCTGCCCCGAGCGGAGCGAGCCCCTATACAGCATATAGATTATCTAGGTAGGGTACTGAAAAGGCATCCTAATATGAAGAATTCCCTCCGTAAGAGAGTGAGTCTCCCCTACAGGAGCCGAACGTTCCTTCAAGAATAGATGGGTATTAGTATCAACTCTAAGTCCCCGAAATACAAAGAAATACATTATCTCCTCTTTTTTAGTGGGAATGAACGACCGCACTCAGGGCGTCCCCCCCGTAGCCCAAAAAGCGTAGGGGGGAGGGACGCCCAATGCGGGAGTGAGTGAATGACCCAATGTGTGTGGCGGCTGTCAAAGGGAATAAGTAACCTTTAAATCCCCTGAAAGAGAGTGAGGCTCCCCTACAGGAGCCGAGCGGTAGAAAGTAGTAGTATTCCGGTTAGCCAGATAAAGGGTAATTCTTTACCTTAACTGCAAGAGAGTGAGACTCCCCTACAGGAGTCGAACGTAAGAAAGGGGTAGTCTTTTCTTAGTATTTGTTGTTTTGTTTCCTTATCTTGTTTGTACGGTCCCTCTAAAACAACAAGTAAAGTTTTTCCTCTATGAAGAATAAGCAGAATGGGAGTGAGACTCCCTCTACAGGAGTCGAACGATACTTCAGTAGGGGACAAAATACTATGAAAGCAAGTAAGAACTAAGGAGTTATTCCCCCCGAGGGGGTTTTAGGGGGGAAACGTTCCTTATGCTTGTCTTGAAACAAAGAGAACGAAAACTAAAGTGCCTTAAGAGAAAAAAAAAGTTTAAGACTTCTTGTGTATGATGGGATCTAAGCTTCTTAAAACGTGCGTTAAACCCCTTTATTTTAGTTATAACTGGATTAAGGATCTCTTAACGCTTTCTTAGACTTCTTCTCCGCTTAATATCTTTCCTCTCAGTAGGAAGAACAACTGTAAGTAGAAGTTCCTATTAATGAGGATTTCTTTATGGGCAGTGTAAGATTGGGGAGTGTAGTAGTGGAGGACTTTTAGTTCCACTACCCCTCTCCCCCTCTTACTGAGCTATCCAGCATCGTTTTGTTAACGAGGTCTGCCCTCTGCTCTGATTCACCTCCCCTGAGGGATAAGAGAGCCCCTTAAAATACTAAGGAGTCCTCCGATCCGCCTTTCAGGGTATGGAGCCACCGTCGCGTCGGTATAGCATATCCAGTGGAAGAGGCTTATAGGGGTCACCACTCCCCGTCCTATTTCCAATGCGAAGAACCAAGGGGATTAAAGAAAACAGATAGGTCGACCTACCCCAAGCATAAAAAAGCTTTCTTGAATTCTTTAAACTCACTTGAACAACCAATGCCGTCTTGTCTTCAAGCCTTTTAGTTAGTCCACAAAGAGTTGATCGCAGAATGCGATTAATCTCTTTTTTCACACGGTGGTAAATACACCTCCATAGGCTTGAAGTTTCACTGATCATCTACGTAAATATTCTCCTGCTTGAATAATAAACAGAATGGGAAGTGAGACTCCCCTAGGAGTCGAACGGTACTTCAATAAAGAAAAAGAAAGGTAGGACAAACAAGTCCCGAAGTGCTGTCTTTCAGTCTTAAATATAGATCGGAATGGTAACTCTAGCATTAGTTGTTGAAGAATAACCTGCAAGAGAGTGAGGCTCCCCCCAGGAGCCGAACGGTATTTCAGACAAAACAAGTAACGGGAAAAGCAGTCTAGAGAAAATAGCTAGGGTAACTAAGACTTCCTAATATGAAGAGTAAACGAACGGTAGTGAGGCTCCCCCCTACAGGAGCCGAACGGTACGGTACTTCGAAGGAAGGAAGGACAAACAAGTAGGCTGCCCCGAGCGGAGCGAGCCCCTATACAGCATATAGATTATCTAGGTAGGGTACTGAAAAGTCATCCTAATATGAAGAATTCCCTCCGTAAGAGAGTGAGGCTCCCCTACAGGAGCCGAACGTTCCTTCAAGAATAGATGGGTATTAGTATCAACTCTAAGTCCCCGAAATACAAAGAAATACATTATCTCCTCTTTTTTAGTGGGAATGAACGACCGCACTCAGGGCGTCCCCCCCGTAGCCCAAAAAGCGTAGGGGGGAGGGACGCCCAATGCGGGAGTGAGTGAATGACCCAATGTGTGTGGCGGCTGTCAAAGGGAATAAGTAACCTTTAAATCCCCTGAAAGAGAGTGAGGCTCCCCTACAGGAGCCGAGCGGTAGAAAGGAGTAGTATTCCGGTTAGCCAGATAAAGGGTAATTCTTTAACTTAACTGCAAGAGAGTGAGACTCCCCTACAGGAGTCGAACGTAAGAAAGGGGTAGTCTTTTCTTAGTATTTGTTGTTTTGTTTCCTTATCTTGTTTGTACGGTACCTCTAAAACAACAAGTAAAGTTTTTCCTCTATGAAGAATAAGCAGAATGGGAGTGAGACTCCCTCTACAGGAGTCGAACGATACTTCAGTAGGGGACAAAATACTATGAAAGCAAGTAAGAACTAAGGAGTTATTCCCCCCGAGGGGGATTTAGGGGGGAAACGTTCCTTATGCTTGTCTTGAAACAAAGAGAACGAAAACTAAAGTGCCTTAAGAGAAAAAGCAGTTTAAGACTTCTTGTGTATGATGGGATCTAAGCTTCTTAAAACGTGCGTTAAACCCCTTTATTTTAGTTATAACTGGATTAAGGATCTCTTAACGCTTTCTTAGACTTCTTCTCCGCTTAATATCTTTCCTCTCAGTAGGAAGAACAACTGTAAGTAGAAGTTCCTATTAATGAGGATTTCTTTATGGGCAGTGTAAGATTGGGGAGTGTAGTAGTGGAGGACTTTTAGTCTTCCACTACCCCTCCCCCCCTCTTACTGAGCTATCCAGCATCGTTTTGTTAACGAGGGCTGCCCTCTGCTCTGATTCACCTCCCCTGAGGGATAAGAGAGCCCCTTAAAATACTAAGGAGTCCTCCGATCCGCCTTTCAGGGTATGGAGCCACCGTCGCGTCGGTATAGCATATCCAGTGGAAGAGGCTTATAGGGGTCACCACTCCCCGTCCTATTTCCAATGCGAAGAACCAAGGGGATTAAAGAAAACAGATAGGTCGACCTACCCCAAGCATAAAAGCTTTCTTGAATTCTTTAAACTCACTTGGAACAACCAATGCCGTCTTGTCTTCAAGCCTTTTAGTTAGTCCACCAAAGAGTTGATCGCAGAATGCGATTAATCTCTTTTGCGTTCACGGTGGTAAATACACCTCCATAGGCTTGAAGTTTCACTGATCATCTACGTAAATATTCTCCTGCTTGAATAATAAACAGAATGGGAAGTGAGACTCCCCTACAGGAGTCGAACGGTACTTAAATAAAGAGAAAGAAAGGTAGGACAAACAAGTCCCGAAGTGCTGTCTTTCAGTCTTAAATATAGATCGGAATGGTAACTCTAGCATTAGTTGTTGAAGAATAACCTGCAAGAGAGTGAGGCTCCCCGACAGGAGCCGAACGGTATTTCAGACAAACAAGTAACGGGAAAAGCAGTCTAGAGAAAATAGCTAGGGTAACTAAGACTTCCTAATATGAAGAGTAAACGGAACGGTAGTGAGGCTCCCCTACAGGAGCCGAACGGTACTTCAATCGAAGGAAGGACAAACAAGTAGGCTGCCCCGAGCGGAGCGAGCCCCTATACAGCATATAGATTATCTAGGTAGGGTACTGAAAAGGCATCCTAATATGAAGAATTCCCTCCGTAAGAGAGTGAGGCTCCCCTACAGGAGCCGAACGTTCCTTCAAGAATAGATGGGGATTAGTATCAACTCTAAGTCCCCGAAATACAAAGAAATACATTATCTCCTCTTTTTTAGTGGGAATGAACGAACGCACTCAGGGCGTCCCCCCCGTAGCCCAAAAAGCGAAGGGGGGAGGGACGCCCAATGCGGGAGTGAGTGAATGACCCAATGTGTGTGGCGGCTGTCAAAGGGAATAAGTAACCTTTAAATCCCCTGAAAGAGAGTGAGGCTCCCCTACAGGAGCCGAGCGGTAGAAAGTAGTAGTATTCCGGTTAGCCAGATAAAGGGTAATTCTTTAACTTAACTGCAAGAGAGTGAGACTCCCCTACAGGAGTCGAACGTAAGAAAGGGGTAGTCTTTTCTTAGTATTTGTTGTTTTGTTTCCTTATCTTGTTTGTACGGTACCTCTAAAACAACAAGTAAAGTTTTTCCTCTATGAAGAATAAGCAGAATGGGAGTGAGACTCCCTCTACAGGAGTCGAACGATACTTCAGTAGGGGACAAAATACTATGAAAGCAAGTAAGAACTAAGGAGTTATTCCCCCCGAGGGGGATTTAGGGGGGAAACGTTCCTTATGCTTGTCTTGAAACAAAGAGAACGAAAACTAAAGTGCCTTAAGAGAAAAAGCAGTTTAAGACTTCTTGTGTATGATGGGATCTAAGCTTCTTAAAACGTGCGTTAAACCCCTTTATTTTAGTTATAACTGGATTAAGGATCTCTTAACGCTTTCTTAGACTTCTTCTCCGCTTAATATCTTTCCTCTCAGTAGGAAGAACAACTGTAAGTAGAAGTTCCTATTAATGAGGATTTCTTTATGGGCAGTGTAAGATTGGGGAGTGTAGTAGTGGAGGAATTTTAGTCTTCCACTACCCCTCTCCCCCTCTTACTGAGCTATCCAGCATCGTTTTGTTAACGAGGGAGGGCTGCCCTCTGCTCTGATTCACCTCCCCTGAGGGATAAGAGAGCCCCTTAAAAAAATACTAAGGAGTCCCTCCGATCCGCCTTTCAGGGTATGGAGCCACCGTCGCGTCGGTATAGCATATCCAGTGGAAGAGGCTTATAGGGGTCACCACTCCCCGTCCTATTTCCATGCGAAGAACCAAGGGGATTAAAGAAAACAGATAGGTCGACCTACCCCAAGCATAAAAGCTTTCTTGAATTCTTTAAACTCACTTGGAACAACCAATGCCGTCTTGTCTTCAAGCCTTTTAGTTAGTCCACAAAAGAGTTGATCGCAGAATGCGATTAATCTCTTTTGCGTTCACGGTGGTAAATACACCTCCATAGGCTTGAAGTTTCACTGATCATCTACGTAAATATTCTCCTGCTTGAATAATAAACAGAATGGGAAGTGAGACTCCCCTACAGGAGTCGAACGGTACTTCAATAAAGAGAAAGAAAGGTAGGACAAACAAGTCCCGAAGTGCTGTCTTTCAGTCTTAAATATAGATCGGAATGGTAACTCTAGCATTAGTTGTTGAAGAATAACCTGCAAGAGAGTGAGGCTCCCCGACAGGAGCCGAACGGTATTTCAGACAAACAAGTAACGGGAAAAGCAGTCTAGAGAAAATAGCTAGGGTAACTAAGACTTCCTAATATGAAGAGTAAACGGAACGGTAGTGAGGCTCCCCTACAGGAGCCGAACGGTACTTCAATCGAAGGAAGGACAAACAAGTAGGCTGCCCCGAGCGGAGCGAGCCCCTATACAGCATATAGATTATCTAGGTAGGGTACTGAAAAGGCATCCTAATATGAAGAATTCCCTCCGTAAGAGAGTGAGGCTCCCCTACAGGAGCCGAACGTTCCTTCAAGAATAGATGGGTATTAGTATCAACTCTAAGTCCCCGAAATACAAAGAAATACATTATCTCCTCTTTTTTAGTGGGAATGAACGAACGCACTCAGGGCGTCCCCCCCGTAGCCCAAAAAGCGTAGGGGGGGGGGACGCCCAATGCGGGAGTGAGTGAATGACCCAATGTGTGTGGCGGCTGTCAAAGGGAATAAGTAACCTTTAAATCCCCTGAAAGAGAGTGAGGCTCCCCTACAGGAGCCGAGCGGTAGAAAGTAGTAGTATTCCGGTTAGCCAGATAAAGGGTAATTCTTTAACTTAACTGCAAGAGAGTGAGACTCCCCTACAGGAGTCGAACGTAAGAAAGGGGTAGTCTTTTCTTAGTATTTGTTGTTTTGTTTCCTTATCTTGTTTGTACGGTACCTCTAAAACAACAAGTAAAGATTTTCCTCTATGAAGAATAAGCAGAATGGGAGTGAGACTCCCTCTACAGGAGTCGAACGATACTTCAGTAGGGGACAAAATACTATGAAAGCAAGTAAGAACTAAGGAGTTATTCCCCCCGAGGGGGATTTAGGGGGGAAACGTTCCTTATGCTTGTCTTGAAACAAAGAGAACGAAAACTAAAGTGCCTTAAGAGAAAAAGCAGTTTAAGACTTCTTGTGTATGATGGGATCTAAGATTCTTAAAACGTGCGTTAAACCCCTTTATTTTAGTTATAACTGGATTAAGGATCTCTTAACGCTTTCTTAGACTTCTTCTCCGCTTAATATCTTTCCGCTCAGTAGGAAGAACAACTGTAAGTAGAAGTTCCTATTAATGAGGATTTCTTTATGGGCAGTGTAAGATTGGGGAGTGTAGTAGTGGAGGACTTTTAGTCTTCCACTACCCCTCTCCCCCTCTTACTGAGCTATCCAGCATCGTTTTGTTAACGAGGGCTGCCCTCTGCTCTGATTCACCTCCCCTGAGGGATAAGAGAGCCCCTTAAAATACTAAGGAGTCCTCCGATCCGCCTTTCAGGGTATGGAGCCACCGTCGCGTCGGTATAGCATATCCAGTGGAAGAGGCTTATAGGGGTCACCACTCCCCGTCCTATTTCCAATGCGAAGAACCAAGGGGATTAAAGAAAACAGATAGGTCGACCTACCCCAAGCATAAAAGCTTTCTTTAATTCTTTAAACTCACTTGGAACAACCAATGCCGTCTTGTCTTCAAGCCTTTTAGTTAGTCCACAAAAGAGTTGATCGCAGAATGCGATTAATCTCTTTTGCGTTCACGGTGGTAAATACACCTCCATAGGCTTGAAGTTTCACTGATCATCTACGTAAATATTCTCCTGCTTGAATAATAAACAGAATGGGAAGTGAGAATCCCCTACAGGAGTCGAACGGTACTTCAATAAAGAGAAAGAAAGGTAGGACAAACAAGTCCCGAAGTGCTGTCTTTCAGTCTTAAATATAGATCGGAATGGTAACTCTAGCATTATTTGTTGAAGAATAACCTGCAAGAGAGTGAGGCTCCCCGACAGGAGCCGAACGGTATTTCAGACAAACAAGTAACGGGAAAAAGCAGTCTCAGAGAAAAATAGCTAGGGTAACTAAGACTTCCTTCCTATATGAAGAGTAAACGGAACGGTAGTGAGGCTCCCCTACAGAGCCGAACGGTACTTCGAAGGAAGGAAGGACAAACAAGTAGGCTGCCCCGAGCCCCGAGCGGAGCCCCCCAGCATACATATATATATCTAGGTATCTAGGTAGGGTACTGAAAAAGCATCCTAATATGAAGAATTCCCTCCGTAAGAGAGTGAGGCTCCCCTACAAGAGCCGAACGTTCCTTCAAGAATAGATGGGTATTAGTCTAAGTCCCCAAATACAAAGAAATACATTATCTCCTCTTTTTAGTGGGATGAACGAACGCACTCAGGGCGTCCCCCCCCCCCCAAAAAAAAAAGGGGGGGGGGACGCCCAATGCGGGAGTGAGATGAAATGTGTGTGTGTGGCGGCTGTCAAAGGGAATAAGTAACCTTTAAATCCCCCCTGAGAGAGAGAGGCTCCCCTACAGGAGCCGAGCGGTAGAAATTAGTAGTATTCCGGTTAGCCAGATAAAGGGTAATTCTTTAACTTAACTGCAAGAGAGTGAGACTCCCCTACAGGAGTCGAACGCAAGAAAGGGGTAGTCTTTTCTTAGTATTTGTTGTTTTGTTTCCTTATCTTGTTTGTTACGGTACCTCTAAAACAACAAGTAAAGTTTTTTTTTATGAAGAATAAGCAGAATGGGAGTGAGACTCCCTCTACAGGAGTCGAACGATACTTCAGTAGGGGACAAAATCCTATGAAAGCAAGTAAGAACTAAGGAGTTATTCCCCCCGAGGGGGATTTAGGGGGGAAACGTTCCTTATGCTTGTCTTGAAACAAAGAGAACGAAAACTAAAGTGCCTTAAGAGAAAAAGCAGGTTAAGACTTCTTGTGTATGATGGGATCTAAGCTTCTTAAAACGTGCGTTAAACCCCTTTATTTTAGTTATAACTGGATTAAGGATCTCTTAACGCTTTCTTAGACTTCTTCTCCGCTTAATATCTTTCCTCTCAGTAGGAAGAACAACTGTAAGTAGAAGTTCCTATTAATGAGGATTTCTTTATGGGCAGTGTAAGATTGGGGAGTGTAGTAGTGGAGGACTTTTAGTCTTCCACTACCCCTCCCCCCCTCTTACTGAGCTATCCAGCATCGTTTTGTTAACGAGGGCTGCCCTCTGCTCTGATTCACCTCCCCTGAGGGATAAGAGAGCCCCTTAAAATACTAAGGAGCCCTCCGATCCGCCTTTCAGGGTATGGAGCCACCGTCGCGTCGGTATAGCATATCCAGTGGAAGAGGCTTATAGGGGTCACCACCCCCCGTCCTATTTCCAATGCGAAGAACCAAGGGGATTAAAGAAAACAGATAGGTCGACCTACCCCAAGCATAAAAGCTTTCTTGAATTCTTTAAACTCACTTGGAACAACCAATGCCGTCTTGTCTTCAAGCCTTTTAGTTAGTCCACAAAAGAGTTGATCGCAGAATGCGATTAATCTCTTTTTCGTTCACGGTGGTAAATACACCTCCATAGGCTTGAAGTTTCACTGATCATCTACGTAAATATTCTCCTGCTTGAATAATAAACAGAATGGGAAGTGAGACTCCCCTCCAGGAGTCGAACGGTACTTCAATAAAGAGAAAGAAAGGTAGGACAAACAAGTCCCGAAGTGCTGTCTTTCAGTCTTAAATATAGATCGGAATGGTACCTCTAGCATTAGTTGTTGAAGAATAACCTGCAAGAGAGTGAGGCTCCCCGACAGGAGCCGAACGGTATTTCAGACAAACAAGTAACGGGAAAAGCAGTCTAGAGAAAATAGCTAGGGTACCTAAGACTTCCTAATATGAAGAGTAAACGGAACGGTAGTGAGGCTCCCCTACAGGAGCCGAACGGTACTTCAATCGAAGGAAGGACAAACAAGTAGGCTGCCCCGAGCGAGCGGAGCGAGCCCCCCTATACATATATTATAGGTAGGGTACTGAAAAGGCATCCTAATATGAAGAATTCCCTCCGTAAGAGAGTGAGGCTCCCCTCCCCTAGGCCGAACGTTCCTTCAAGAATTAGATGGGTGGGTATTAGTATCAACTCTAAGTCCCCGAAATACAAAAAAATACATTATTCCTCTTTTTTTTTGGGAATGAACGAACACTCAGGGCGTCCCCCCCCCCAGCCCAAAAAAAGCGTAGGGGGGGGGGGGACCAATGCGGGAGGGTGAATGACCCAATGTGTGTGGCGGCAATGTGTGTGGCTGTCAAAGAATAAGTAACCTTTAAATCCCCTGAAAGAGAGTGAGGCTCCCCTACAGGAGCCGAGCCGAGCGGTAGAAAGTAGTAGTATTCCGGTTAGCCAGATAAAGGGTAATTTAACTTAACTGCAAGAGAGAGTGAGACTCCAGGTCGAAACGTAAGAAAAAAAAAAGTCTTTTCTTAGTATTTGTTGTTTTTTTTTTCCTTATCTTGTTTGTTTGTACGGTACCTCTAAACAACAAGTAAAAGTTTTTTTCCTCTATGAAGAATAAGCAGAATGGGAGTGAGACTCCCTCTCAGGAGTCGAACGATATACTTCAGGACAAAACAAAAGCAAGAAAGAACTAAAGAACTTATTATTCCCCGGGGGGATTTAGGGGAAACGTTCCTGCTTGTCTTGAAACAAAGAGAAACGAAAACTAAAGTGCTAAAGTGCCTTAAGAGAAAAAAGCAGTTTAAGACTTCTTGTGTATGATGGGATCTAAGCTTCTTAAAACGTGCGTTAAACCCCTTTCTTTTAGTTATAACTGGATTAAGGATCTCTTAACGCTTTCTTAGACTTCTTCTCCGCTTAATATCTTTCCTTTCTCAGTAGGAAGAACAACTGTAAGTAGAAGTTCCTATTAATGAGGATTTCTTTTATGGGGGTAAGATTGGGGAGTGTAGTAGTGGAGGACTTTTAGTCTTCCACTACCCCCCCCCTCCCTTACTGAGCTATCCAGCATCGTTTTTTAACGAGGGCTGCCTGCCTGCTCTGATTCACCTCCCCTGAGGGATAAGAGAGCCCCCCCTACTAAGGAGTCCTCCGATCCGCCTTTCAGGGTATGGAGCCACCGTCGCGTCGGTATAGCATATCCAGTGGAAGAGGCTTAGGGGTCACCACTCCCCACCCCCGTTTCCAATGCGAAGAACCAAGGGGATTAAAGAAAACAGATAAACATAGGACCTACCCCAAGCATAAAAGCTTTCTTGAATTCTTTAAACTCACTTGGAACAACCAATGCCGTCTTGGCTTCAAGCCTTTTAGTTAGTCCACAAAAGAGTTGATCGCAGAATGCGATTAATCTCTTTTGCGTTCACGGTGGTAAATACACCTCCATAGGCTTGAAGTTTCACTGATCATCTACGTAAATATTCTCCTGCTTGAATAATAAACAGAATGGGAAGTGAGACTCCCCTACAGGAGACGAACGGTACTTCAATAAAGAGAAAGAAAGGTAGGACAAACAAGTCCCGAAGTGCTGTCTTTCAGTCTTAAATATAGATCGGAATGGTAACTCTAGCATTAGTTGTTGAAGAATAACCTGCAAGAGAGTGAGGCTCCCCGACAGGAGCCGAACGGTATTTCAGACAAACAAGTAACGGGAAAAGCAGTCTAGAGAAAATAGCTAGGGTAACTAAGACTTCCTAATATGAAGAGTAAACGGAACGGTAGTGAGGCTCCCCTACAGGAGCCGAACGGTACTTCAATCGAAGGAAGGACAAACAAGTAGGCTGCCCCGAGAGCGGAGCGAGCCCCTACAGCATATAGATTATCTCTAGGTAGGGTACTGAAAAGGCATCCTAATATGAAGAATTCCCTCCGTAAGAGAGAGAGGCTCCCCTCCCCAGGAGCCGAACGTTCCTTCAAGAATAGATGGGTATTAGTATCAACTCTAAGTCCCCGAAATACAAAGAAATACATTATCTCCTTTTTTTTAGTGGGAATGAACGAACGCACTCAGGGCGTCCCCCCCGTAGCCCAAAAAGCGTAGGGGGGAGGGACGCCCAATGCGGGAGTTAGTGAATGACCCAATGTGTGTGGCGGCTGTCAAAGGGAATAAGTAACCTTTAAATCCCCTGAAAGAGAGTGAGGCTCCCCTACAGGAGCCGAGCGGTAGAAAGTAGTATTCCGGTTAGCCAGATAAAGGGTTTAACTTAACTTAACTTAGACTGAGAGTCCCCTCCAGGAGTCGAACGTAAGAAAGGGGTAGTCTTTTCTTAGTATTTGTTGTTTTGTTTCCTTATCTTGTTTGTACGGTACCTCTAAAACAACAATTAAAGTTTTTCCTCTATGAAGAATAAGCAGAATGGGAGTGAGACTCCCTCTACAGGAGTCGAACGATACTTCAGTAGGGGACAAAATACTATGAAAGCAAGTAAGAACTAAGGAGGTATTCCCCCCGAGGGGGATTTAGGGGGGAAACGTTCCTTATGCTTGTCTTGAAACAAAGAGAACGAAAACTAAAGTGCCTTAAGAGAACAAGCAGTTTAAGACTTCTTGTGTATGATGGGATCTAAGCTTCTTAAAACGTGCGTTAAACCCCTTTATTTTAGTTATAACTGGCTTAAGGATCTCTTAACGCTTTCTTAGACTTCTTCTCCGCTTAATATCTTTCCTCTCAGTAGGAAGAACAACTGGAAGTAGAAGTTCCTATTAATGAGGATTTCTTTATGGGCAGTGTAAGATTGGGGAGTGTAGTAGTGGAGGACTTTTAGTCTTCCACTACCCCTCCCCCCCTCTTACTGAGCTATCCAGCATCGTTTTGTTAACGAGGGCTGCCCTCTGCTCTGATTCACCTCCCCTGAGGGATAAGAGAGCCCCTTAAAATACTAAGGAGTCCTCCGATCCGCCTTTCAGGGTATGGAGCCACCGTCGCGTCGGTATAGCATATCCAGTGGAAGAGGCTTATAGGGGTCACCACTCCCCGTCCTATTTCCAATGCGAAGAACCAAGGGGATTAAAGAAAACAGATAGGTCGACCTACCCCAAGCATAAAAGCTTTCTTGAATTCTTTAAACTCACTTGGAACAACCAATGACGTCTTGTCTTCAAGCCTTTTAGTTAGTCCACAAAAGAGTTGATCGCAGAATGCGATTAATCTCTTTTGCGTTCACGGTGGTAAATACACCTCCATAGGCTTGAAGTTTCACTGATCATCTACGTAAATATTCTCCTGCTTGAATAATAAACAGAATGGGAAGTGAGACTCCCCTCCAGGAGTCGAACGGTACTTCAATAAAGAGAAAGAAAGGTAGGACAAACAAGTCCCGAAGTGCTGTCTTTCAGTCTTAAATATAGATCGGAATGGTAACTCTAGCATTAGTTGTTGAAGAATAACCTGCAAGAGAGTGAGGCGCCCCGACAGGAGCCGAACGGTATTTCAGACAAACAAGTAACGGGAAAAGCAGTCTAGAGAAAATAGCTAGGGTAACTAAGACTTCCTAATATGAAGAGTAAAAGAGGAACGGTAGTGAGGCTCCCCTACAGGAGCCGAACGGTACTTCAATCGAAGGAAGGACAAACAAGTAGGCTCCCCCGAGCGGAGCGAGCCCCTATACAGCATATAGATTATCTAGGTAGGGTACTGAAAAGGCATCCTAATATGAAGAATTCCCTCCGTAAGAGAGTGAGGCTCCCCTACAGGAGCCGAACGTTCCTTCAAGAATAGATGGGTATTAGTATCAACTCTAAGTCCCCGAAATACAAAGAAATACATTATCTCCTCTTTTTTAGTGGGAATGAACGAACGCACTCAGGGCGTCCCCCCCGTAGCCCAAAAAGCGTAGGGGGGGGGGACGCCCAATGCGGGAGTGAGTGAATGACCCAATGTGTGTGGCGGCTGTCAAAGGGAATAAGTAACCTTTAAATCCCCTGAAAGAGAGTGAGGCTCCCCTACAGGAGCCGAGCGGTAGAAAGTAGTAGTATTCCGGTTAGCCAGATAAAGGGTAATTCTTTAACTTAACTGCAAGAGAGTGAGACTCCCCTACAGGAGTCGAACGTAAGAAAGGGGTAGTCTTTTCTTAGTATTTGTTGTTTTGTTTCCTTATCTTGTTTGTACGGTACCTCTAAAACAACAAGAAAAGTTTTTCCTCTATGAAGAATAAGCAGAATGGGAGTGAGACTCCCTCTACAGGAGTCGAACGATACTTCAGTAGGGGACAAAATACTATGAAAGCAAGTAAGAACTAAGGAGTTATTCCCCCCGAGGGGGATTTAGGGGGGAAACGTTCCTTATGCTTGTCTTGAAACAAAGAGAACGAAAACTAAAGTGCCTTAAGAGAAAAAGCAGTTTAAGACTTCTTGTGTATGATGGGATCTAAGCTTCTTAAAACGTGCGTTAAACCCCTTTATTTTAGTTATAACTGGATTAAGGATCTCTTAACGCTTTCTTAGACTTCTTCTCCGCTTAATATCTTTCCTCTCAGTAGGAAGAACAACTGTAAGTAGAAGTTCCTATTAATGAGGATTTCTTTATGGGCAGTGTAAGATTGGGGAGTGTAGTAGTGGAGGACTTTTAGTCTTCCACTACCCCTCCCCCCCTCTTACTGAGCTATCCAGCATCGTTTTGTTAACGAGGGCTGCCCTCTGCTCTGATTCACCTCCCCTGAGGGATAAGAGAGCCCCTTAAAATACTAAGGAGTCCTCCGATCCGCCTTTCAGGGTATGGAGCCACCGTCGCGTCGGTATAGCATATCCAGTGGAAGAGGCTTATAGGGGTCACCACTCCCCGTCCTATTTCCAATGCGAAGAACCAAGGGGATTAAAGAAAACAGATAGGTCGACCTACCCCAAGCATAAAAGCTTTCTTGAATTCTTTAAACTCACTTGGAACAACCAATGCCGTCTTGTCTTCAAGCCTTTTAGTTAGTCCACAAAAGAGTTGATCGCAGAATGCGATTAATCTCTTTTGCGTTCACGGTGGTAAATACACCTCCATAGGCTTGAAGTTTCACTGATCATCTACGTAAATATTCTCCTGCTTGAATAATAAACAGAATGGGAAGTGAGACTCCCCTCCAGGAGTCGAACGGTACTTCAATAAAGAGAAAGAAAGGTAGGACAAACAAGTCCCGAAGTGCTGTCTTTCAGTCTTAAATATAGATCGGAATGGTAACTCTAGCATTAGTTGTTGAAGAATAACCTGCAAGAGAGTGAGGCTCCCCGACAGGAGCCGAACGGTATTTCAGACAAACAAGTAACGGGAAAAGCAGTCTAGAGAAAATAGCTAGGGTAACTAAGACTTCCTAATATGAAGAGTAAACGGAACGGTAGTGAGGCTCCCCTACAGGAGCCGAACGGTACTTCAATCGAAGGAAGGACAAACAAGTAGGCTGCCCCGAGCGGAGCGAGCCCCTATACAGCATATAGATTATCTAGGTAGGGTACTGAAAAGGCATCCTAATATGAAGAATTCCCTCCGTAAGAGAGTGAGGCTCCCCTACAGGAGCCGAACGTTCCTTCAATAATAGATGGGTATTAGTATCAACTCTAAGTCCCCGAAATACAAAGAAATACATTATCTCCTCTTTTTTAGTGGGAATGAACGAAAGCACTCAGGGCGTCCCCCCCGTAGCCCAAAAAGCGTAGGGGGGAGGGACGCCCAATGCGGGAGTGAGTGAATGACCCAATGTGTGTGGCGGCTGTCAAAGGGAATAAGTAACCTTTAAATCCCCTGAAAGAGAGTGAGGCTCCCCTACAGGAGCCGAGCGGTAGAAAGTAGTAGTATTCCGGTTAGCCAGATAAAGGGTAATTCTTTAACTTAACTGCAAGAGAGTGAGACTCCCCTACAGGAGTCGAACGTAAGAAAGGGGTAGTCTTTTCTTAGTATTTGTTGTTTTGTTTCCTTATCTTGTTTGTACGGTACCTCTAAAACAACAAGTAAAGTTTTTCCTCTATAAAGAATAAGCAGAATGGGAGTGAGACTCCCTCTACAGGAGTCGAACGATACTTCAGTAGGGGACAAAATACTATGAAAGCAAGTAAGAACTAAGGAGTTATTCCCCCCGGGGGGGATTTAGGGGGGAAACGTTCCTTATGCTTGTCTTGAAACAAAGAGAACGAAAACTAAAGTGCCTTAAGAGAAAAAGCAGTTTAAGACTTCTTGTGTATGATGGGATCTAAGATTCTTAAAACGTGCGTTAAACCCCTTTATTTTAGTTATAACTGGATTAAGGATCTCTTAACGCTTTCTTAGACTTCTTCTCCGCTTAATATCTTTCCGCTCAGTAGGAAGAACAACTGTAAGTAGAAGTTCCTATTAATGAGGATTTCTTTATGGGCAGTGTAAGATTGGGGAGTGTAGTAGTGGAGGACTTTTAGTCTTCCACTACCCCTCTCCCCCTCTTACTGAGCTATCCAGCATCGTTTTGTTAACGAGGGCTGCCCTCTGCTCTGATTCACCTCCCCTGAGGGATAAGAGAGCCCCTTAAAATACTAAGGAGTCCTCCGATCCGCCTTTCAGGGTATGGAGCCACCGTCGCGTCGGTATAGCATATCCAGTGGAAGAGGCTTATAGGGGTCACCACTCCCCGTCCTATTTCCAATGCGAAGAACCAAGAACCATTAAGGGATTAAAGAAAACAGATAGGTCGACCTACCCCAAGCATAAAAAAAAAAGCTCTTGAATTCTTTAAACTCACTTGGAACAACCAATGTCTTCTTGTCTTCAAGCCTTTTAGTTAGTCCACAAAAGAGTTGATCGCAGAATGCGATTAATCTTTTTGCGTTCACGGTGGTAAATACACCTCCATAGGCTTGAAGTTTCACTGATCATCTACGTAAATATTCTCCTGCTTGAATAATAAACAGAATGGGAAGTGAGACTCCCCTACAGGAGAACGGAACGGTACTTCAAAAGAGAAAGAGAAAGAAAAGGTAGGACAAACAAGTCCCGAAGTGCTGTCTTTCAGTCTTAAATATAGATCGGAATGGTAACTCTAGCATTAGTTGTTGAAGAATAACCTGCAAGAGAGTGAGGCTCCCCGACAGGAGCCGAACGGTATTTCAGACAAACAAGTAACGGGAAAAGCAGTCTAGAAAAAATAGCTAGGGGGTAACTAGACTTCCTAATATGAAGAGTAAACGGAACGGTAGTGAGGCTCCCCCCCCCTACAGGAGCCGAACGGTACTTCAATCGAAGGAAGGACAAACAAAGTAGGCTGCCCCGAGCGGAGCGAGCCCCCCATATATATAGATTATCTAGGTAGGGTACTGAAAAGGCATCCTAATATGAAGAATTCCCTCCGTAAGAGAGTGAGGCTCCCCTACAGGAGCCGAACGTTCCTTCAAGAATAGATGGGTATTAGTATCAACTCTAAGTCCCCGAAATACAAAGAAATACATTATCTCCTCTTTTTTAGTGGGAATGAACGAACGCACTCAGGGCGTCCCCCCGTAGCCCAAAAAGCGTAGGGGGGAGGGACGCCCAATGCGGGAGTGAGTGAATGACCCAATGTGTGTGGCGGCTGTCAAAGGGAATAAGTAACCTTTAAATCCCCTGAAAGAGAGTGAGGCTCACCTACAGGAGCCGAGCGGTAGAAAGTAGTAGTATTCCGGTTAGCCAGATAAAGGGTAATTCTTTAACTTAACTGCAAGAGAGTGAGACTCCCCTACAGGAGTCGAACGTAAGAAAGGGGTAGTCTTTTCTTAGTATTTGTTGTTTTGTTTCCTTATCTTGTTTGTACGGTACCTCTAAAACAACAAGTAAAGTTTTTCCTCTATGAAGAATAAGCAGAATGGGAGTGAGACTCCCTCTACAGGAGTCGAACGATACTTCAGTAGGGGACAAAATACTATGAAAGCAAGTAAGAACTAAGGAGTTATTCCCCCCGAGGGGGATTTAGGGGGGAAACGTTCCTTATGCTTGTCTTGAAACAAAGAGAACGAAAACTAAAGTGCCTTAAGAGAAAAAGCAGTTTAAGACTTCTTGTGTATGATGGGATCTAAGCTTCTTAAAACGTGCGTTAAACCCCTTTATTTTAGTTATAACTGGATTAAGGATCTCTTAACGCTTTCTTAGACTTCTTCTCCGCTTAATATCTTTCCTCTCAGTAGGAAGAACAACTGTAAGTAGAAGTTCCTATTAATGAGGATTTCTTTATGGGCAGTGTAAGATTGGGGAGTGTAGTAGTGGAGGACTTTTAGTCTTCCACTACCCCTCTCCCCCTCTTACTGAGCTATCCAGCATCGTTTTGTTAACGAGGGCTGCCCTCTGCTCTGATTCACCTCCCCTGAGGGATAAGAGAGCCCCTTAAAATACTAAGGAGTCCTCCGATCCGCCTTTCAGGGTATGGAGCCACCGTCGCGTCGGTATAGCATATCCAGTGGAAGAGGCTTATAGGGGTCACCACTCCCCGTCCTATTTCCAATGCGAAGAACCAAGGGGATTAAAGAAAACAGATAGGTCGACCTACCCCAAGCATAAAAGCTTTTGAATTCTTTAAACTCACTTGGAACAACCAATGCCGTCTTGTCTTCAAGCCTTTTTTTAGTTAGTCCACAAAAGAGTTGATCGCAGAATGCGATTAATCTCTTTTTGCGTTCACGGTGGTAAATACACCTCCATAGGCTTGAAGTTTCACTGATCATCTACGTAAATATTCTCCTGCTTGAATAATAAACAGAATGGGAAGTGAGACTCCCCTACAGGAGTCGAACGGTACTTCAATAAAGAGAAAAAGAAAAAGAAGGTAGGACAAACACAAACAAGTCCCGAAGTGCTGTCTTTCAGTCTTAAATATAGATCGGAATGGTAACTCTAGCATTAGTTGTTGAAGAATAACCTGCAAGAGAGTGAGGCTCCCCGACAGGAGCCGAACGGTATTTCAGACAAACAAGTAACGGGAAAAGCAGTCTAGAGAAAATAGCTAGGGGTAACTAAGACTTCCTAATAAGAAAACGGAACGGAACGGTAGTGAGGCTCCCCACAGGAGCCGAACGGTACTTCAATCGAAGGAAGGACAAACAAGTAGGCTGCCCCGAGCGAGCGAGCGAGCCCCTACAGCATATATAGATTATCTAGGTAGGGTACTGAAAGGCATCCTATCCTAATATGAAGAATTCCCTCCGTAAGAGAGTGAGGCTCCCCTACAGGAGCCTAACGTTCCTTCAAGAATAGATGGGTATTAGTATCAACTCTAAGTCCCCGAAATACAAAGAAATGCATTATCTCCTCTTTTTTAGTGGGAATGAACGAACGCACTCAGGGCGTCCCCCCCGTAGCCCAAAAAGCGTAGGGGGGAGGGACGCCCAATGCGTGAGTGAGTGAATGACCCAATGTGTGTGGCGGCTGTCAAAGGGAATAAGTAACCTTTAAATCCCCTGAAAGAGAGTGAGGCTCCCCCCTACAGGAGCCGAGCGGTAGAAAAGTAGTATTCCGGTTAGCCAGATAAAGGGTAATTCTTTAACTTAACTGCAAGAGAGTGAGACTCCCCTACAGGAGTCGAACGTAAGAAAAAAAGTCTTTTCTTAGTATTTGTTGTTTTTTTTTCCTTATCTTGTTTGTTTGGTACCTCCTAAAACAACAAGTAAAGTTTTTCCCTCTATGAAGAATAAGCAGAATGGGAGTGAGACTCCCTACAGGAGTCGAACGATACTTCAGTAGGGGACAAAATACTATGAAAGCAAAGTAAGAACTAAGGAGTTATTCCCCCCCCCGGGGGGGGGGGGGGGAAACGTTCCTTTCTGCTTGTCTTGAAACAAAGAGAAAGAGAACGAAAACTAAAGTGCCTTAAGAAAAAAAAGCAGTTTAAGACTTCTTGTGTATGATGGGATCTAAGCTTAAAAACGTGCGTTAAACCCCTTTATTTTAGTTATAACTGGATTAAGGATCTCTTATCGCTTTCTTAGACTTCTTCTCCGCTTAATATCTTTCCTCTCAGTAGGAAGAACAACTGTAAGCAGAAGTTCCTATTAATGAGGATTTCTTTATGGGCAGTGTAAGATTGGGGAGTGTAGTAGTGGAGGACTTTTAGTCTTCCACTACCCCTCTCACCCTCTTACTGAGCTATCCAGCATCGTTTTGTTAACGAGGGCTGCCCTCTGCTCTGATTCACCTCCCCTGAGGGTTAAAGGAGCCCTCGTTTTTCTGAGGAACCCGCTTCCCCGCCCTTCAGGGTATGGAGCCATCGTCGCGTCGGTATAGCGTATCGAGTGGAAAAGGCTGATAGGGGTCACCACCCCCCGTCCTATTTCCAGTGCGATGTTCCTAGCGGAGATAAGAAAACAGATAGGTCGACCTACCCCAAGCATTTATAGCTCTCGTGAATTCTTCCTCACTTGCACTTGGAACAACCAGTGCCGTCTTGTCTTCAAGCCTTTTAGTTAGTCCACAAAAGAGTTGATCGCAGAATGCGATTAATCTCTTTTGCGTTCACGGGGGTAAATACACCTCCATAGGCTTGAAGTTTCACTGATCATCTACGTAAATATTCTCCTGCTTGAATAATAAACAGAATGGGAAGTGAGACTCCACTACAGGAGTCGAACGGTACTTCAATAAAGAGAAAGAAAGGTAGGACAAACAAGTCCCGAAGTGCTGTCTTTCAGTCTTAAATATAGATCGGAATGGTAACTCTAGCATTAGTTGTTGAAGAATAACCTGCAAGAGAGTGAGGCTCCCCGACAGGAGCCGAACGGTATTTCAGACAAACAAGTAACGGGAAAAGCAGTCTAGAGAAAATAGCTAGGGTAACTAAGACTTCCTAATATGAAGAGTAAACGGAACGGTAGTGAGGCTCCCCTACAGGAGCCGAACGGTACTTCAATCGAAGGAAGGACAAACAAGTAGGCTGCCCCGAGCGGAGCGAGCCCCTATACAGCATATAGATTATCTAGGTAGGGTACTGAAAAGGCATCCTAATATGAAGAATTCCCTCCGTAAGAGAGTGAGGCTCCCCTACAGGAGCCGAACGTTCCTTCAAGA
>NW_023010266.1:0-27136 GCF_902201215.1 Prunus dulcis | reverse complement strand
CACTGCCAGTATAGCATTTGCTCCAAGCTAAAATAATAAAAGTGAGAAGAAACCAGAATTAGCATGCAACAAATTAGACCGAAGTGCGGCAATAAGAGAGGAAGAAGAAGCAAGAAGAAAAAAACATTAATATACCTTCTGTTTGCACCAACCCCATTCGTTAACAGTTCCATCAAGCTGTTGTACCATATAATTGTCAATTTTGGTCTGCTCTGTTGGGTCCTGTGATGCACACAACAAGCAAGAATAAAATTAATAACCAATTGCCTTTCACCGGAATAGGAATAGAATACAATCTAAATATGGTACCTTTCCAATCAAAGCAGGTCCAATGATCGAATTCACATTCTCCACAGCCTAAACACAAGATTAAATTGCAATGATCAACTTTGCTCCATTTAAACGAAAAAGAAATCAAAATGATATAGAGTAACATTATACAGAATTCGCAGAGTCAAAATCTAATACTGAACAATAACCACATACTTTAAGGACACCTTTCCCAAGATAATCCGATCCACCATCTCTCAACTCCAGGGCTTCATAGATACCTTTTCAATCATATAATATAACAATAAAATATTAGCGAGAAAGAACTACAACTAGAATCATGATGATAGGCACTCAAATATGTTCAAATTAAACCTACTTTACAGCATAAATAGAAAAATGTAAAGAAATGAAGTGCAAACACCTCACTAATGAAGTGCGAAAACACAGACGTAAAGGAATATATAAAGATATATTGTTCCTAAAACCTAACTCTCCAACATAACCAGCAAACTCGGGAACAATCAGAACATAAGACAAACAAATGAAGAGGAAGGGGAACACTCTATGGTTTTTACCTGTGGAAGCTCCACTTGGAACAGCTGCTCTTGCGTAGGTTCCATCGAAGAGTGTAACATCAACCTTAAATATACACACATTCAGTCATCATCAGCCTTACATTTGAATCTAACGGAAAAAAGAAAAAGAAAAAAACATGATTGGTTGCTCAGAAATCCAGCCTCTTACTAAAATTTAATTTTGTTTTCTCACATTTTCTCATAAACCAAACAGACAGTGCTGACCAAAAAAGAAAAAAACAGACAGTGAAGAGGGAAAAAAGAAAAAAGAAAACAGATAACTTAAAATGAGATGGAAAATAAGCAAATCGGATGGCAGAGAATGAGAGAAACTCACTTCGACGGTGGGATTTCCACGGCTGTCGAAGATTTGCCGGGCTTTAACAAGCTTGATCGTCGTGGCCATTGTAACTTCAACTTCAACTGCAACTCTCTCACTCTTTTACACTCTTTGTATTTATCGAAGGCTTTCTAGAGAAAGTGATGAGATGTGGTAAATATAGAGGTGGGATCCCGTGGGCGTGAAGCGCGGTCAATGAAATCGCTGCCGTTGATCGTTCAAAAAGTGCAAGCGATGTGGAGGGTAGGTGATTTCTTTCTTGCGAATCACGGACTGCCTACTTAGTCTCTGTGGGCCCGGAGGGGCATATGAAAAGAAATATGCGGTTGCCCACTGCCCCTTGCCCAAGAAATTACATTACTCAATGTCATGATAAAAAGGAAGGGTAAATTTGGAATTTTAGGGTGGCTTTTTGTCAAAAGGTTTGATTTGGGCGCACCCAGATTTGATAAACCGGGGCCAGTTAAATGGTTTTTCCAAATTTTGGTTCCTCAAAGTTCCACATTAATCATTCTAAATAAATTTTTTTAAAAAATAAAATTTCCACATTAAAACATGAGTAACATAGGTGACCGTAAATTGGACTGTTTGGAAGTGTAAAATCACTACATAAATGGCTCTCATGCACCAATTATTTGAGTTAGTAACGAAATTAAGTCATTATTCTTAAATTGCAGTAGTTATTAAACTATACTTCAATCGTTAGAATTAAAACTACATAGATTAAGTCGAACTTTAACCGAATTATAGACCAAAATCTTAATTTAGTTTTTGTTTTTGTTAAGTGGAAGCCCTAGGCCCAAACACGTTAAGAAGATGAGGATAAGGTACTAACCCAAATTCTCAGTGTGGGTTAAGATAGCCCCACTAAGTTCTGTATGTCTTAATTTTTTCAATGGTTAAGCCCACCTAGTTTTAGCCCAAAGCTAAGCCCCTATAAGCCAAGGTCCTGAAAACGCTTCTTTGTGTAGTTCACAGCTCGACCTAAACCCTAAACCAAAGCAATTGGAAATAGGGGTTTATCGGGGGTTCAGAGGCCACAGCGGAAAGGTAAGCATTTTTCATAGCCAGTCTCCTAAGTTTCAATCTTGAAGCAAAACTTATTTAAGTTCTATACAACCGTAGTCTTTTAATTTAGGCGTGAGATGTAATTCTTCGTTCTTCCTTTTTTCCTTTGCTGCTTGGCTGCCGAGAAAATTGATGTATAAGAGAATGGAAAGATGTCGCATTTTCGTTTTTTATAAAAAATTTCCTGAAATCCCAACTGTAGTTTTTTTTGTGTTTGAATCTGTTCTTCATAGGCTGTGGTGTGTTAATCTGATATTTCAACTTTGATTGATTTGAGCTGCAAATAAAAAAAATATATTGGAATTTGTAATGATTCTGTGTTTCTTAAGATTAAGATATGTGATATTGTTAGGTAGGTTATAAATTTTAGTCGTGCAGCATAGATTTTTTTCTATTTTGTTTCCTGAATGCATTAATCTGTTTTTGGTACAAATCTTTTCAAATGTATGAACTGATATGAAGTGATTTATCCTGTTCATTAGTCTAAACAACTTGCATCTTTTCCTAATAGATTTACTAAATGGGTGTATCCAATAAAGAGTCCAGACAGTTTAATGAGGATTCCATGGAAGAGGATGATTTGGAAGATGTGTCTGAGCCAGAATCCGAACCAGAATCTGAAGATGAGGAAGATGTGAAATTGACTGAACCATCAAAGAAAGCCATATTCAACAGAGATGGTCTCCTTGATAAACTTGGGGATATTAGCTGGCCGGAGAATGCTGGATGGGTGCACAAACTTTCTGTTGATATTGATCAAGAGCAACAGGTGGACGTGAATGATGACCTAACTCGGGAGCTCGCGTTTTATACCCAGGCTCTAGAGGGAACGAGAAAGGCATTCGAGAAGCTTCAGTCAATGGGGCTTCCTTTTCTCAGGCCTGAGGACTACTATGCGGAAATGGTGAAGACAGATTCCCACATGGAGAGAGTGAAGAGCCGGCTTTTGGTGGAGAAGAAGAAGATTGAGGAAGCCGATGAGAGAAGGAAAGCTAGAGATGCCAAGAAATTATCTAAAGAGATTCAGGCTCAGAAGTTGAAAGAGAGAGCTAAGCAGAAAAAGGAGGACATAGAGTCTGTGAAGAAGTGGAGGAAGCAGAGGCAGCAGAGTGGGTTTGCTGGGGGTGACAAAGGCAGTGAGTTGGATTTGGCATTCGAAGATGGGAAACCATTTGAGAAGTCAAGTAATAAGAGGCCAGGTGTAGATCCAGGAGATCGGTCGGGAGGGAAGGCAAGACAAGGTGTGAAGGTGGGGAAGAAACCGAAGAAGAGGGATATCAAGGATTCCAAGTTTGGATATGGAGGGAGGAAAGGTTCCAAGAAGCAAAATATGGCTGAAACCACCAATGAATTGAGAGGCTTCAATAAAGATTCTCTCTCAGGAAATAAGAAAAGGAAGAGGTGATACCATTTTAGGATTTTGTTTTTGTACTAGTCTTTCTTTCTGGTAAGCGCTTGCCTGTTTAGCCTATGAATTTTTGCTGGTGACTTTAATACATGTGAACTTTTAAGTGTGTTAAGCCTTGCTCCAACACTACTGACCTTGAAAGTGGTGGTTGTGCTTCTTGGTGGATGATCGTAGTATGAAGTAATATTTTTATTGATGCAAAGTTTTAGTTGGTCCTGATGAAGCCAAACACTACAACCAATTTGTAGCTTTCTTCATATGAAAAATTATGATTTACAAACAAATATCTTATATATGTCTTCATTCATTCTATTTCTTGAACTGTAGCTTCCAATTACAAAGAATTTTGTAGTGTTCATATGCTTCTGGTTTCACCTTGCTTTTTAATAACTAAATGTGCAATCGATCCATTCAAATGCATTTCAATATCCATCTGCTTCGCCTATAAACTGTCCTGGAAAGCCGATAACATTACGTTTTTAAAGCTGCACTTGTTCTTTATGAAATCGGTTCTGTGCCCTACCAATGCAAAGGCCCTTCAACATGGATGCCAGATCTATTTATTATTTTTTATATATAAAAAAGTGATATAATTTTATTAGATCAATAGCAAAAAGAGTATAAAGGATATCTCAGCAAGTCTTTGGTACCCATAACCAGCGCCATATATATATATATATATATATATATATATATTCCTGGTAACAAAGACATTGAAATTTTGATTGAAGAGAGATTGGACTTTTCTTTGGTAAAAATAAAAAAGTCTGGGATTTGCTCAACACACTCAAAAGTAAAATTGGTGGTTCTATGATGTCAACTTTTGATGCCAAGAAACGAAGAAAGTTCCATGTGAGGTTCTTGGAAGGTACGTTTGGACTTTTTTGATTAAACAAAAGAGAGAAGACCCACTAAACAGTGAGTCATTTGGGAAGTTTCATCTCAACTACAGTTGATTTATATCTCAATCATTAAACAAAATCATATAATATATGTCATTTTCTATGTAGCTTTCACACCACACCACCTCACCATCAACTCGTTAACATGATCTCCTTCAAAAAGCTTCTCGCCTACACTTCTTTCAATCCACTGTACCAGTAGTTATAAATAGCTTCTTCTCGTTCTTCTCCTAACACCCTACCCCTTCTCCTCGCTTTTGTTCATCAAAATATATCCTATCCAGTCAAATCCAATCCAATCTGCTCAACCATGTTGGCTTCTGCAGTGGACTTGCTCACTCAGGCTGCTTCCAATTCTCTGCTTGTTTTCTGCTTCTGCAATTTGATTATAGTTATGATCGTCATGGGGTCAAAACGGGGCTCTACTTTGAGCAAGAAAGTGAAATTCCAGTCTCAATGGTCACCAGCAGCTACAAGTACAACAGAAACAACGCAAATTGTAAACAAGTTGATGATGCTAAATGTAAGCAGGAGGAGGGTACTTTGGTCAATCCATCAGATACTGTTTTCAGCCAAGTTTCATCAAATGCCAAGAAAGAACTTGCCACTGCCAGTGATGAAAAGGACAACATCATCAGCCATCACAATGACAGCAAGAAGTGCGACAATGATGATGAGCTGAGAAGAAGAGCGGAAGAGTTTATTGAAAAAATGAACAAAGGATGGAGGGCAGAGTTGTTGAGAACTTCACATTTAATCTGAAGGGCCTTGCATAATAAATTTGTATTAGCTTGGTTTTTGGTCATCATCAAGCTTAAAATTTTGTACATTAATTGTAACTCCGATGTGGTTTACTGATAAAATTTTAATTTTAATAGTTAGAAATAGAAATGTTCTTAGAATTGTCGGTCCCGGAAATGAAGTCTGCAACTGCAAATCTTCTGTGAAATTCTTGATCCTGTCCTGTATGTTTCGGAGGGTAACTTTGTTCAAACTTACAGATTAACAAAACGTAAGCAAAAGCCTCATATCATATGCCTTGATTCTGGTCTCACATGGATAAAGAGGGAAAGTGTTTGAAAAGTTACAAAAGGGCATGTTCATTTGGTAATGTAAGCTGCATGAACTTTTCTCATCTTCTTTTGTATTTTGGTCCATCGTTCAACTTTTTATCACTTCCCCTGCTTGAGAGAATAATTATATATATATATATATATAAATGGCTTTAATAATAAAGAATCTCATATCAGTTGCAGAAAGCCTAAACCCTGAATTTGGAGGGCCAGGTCAACGTTTTGCCTAACTTATAAGTGTTGTGTTGGTCTGATGTCAATTTCGAAATAAGTTGGTAGGTCAAGATCTTTTAATATAAATAAACCCATTTTGAAATAATTTTCTTTAATTTAAACTATACTTAGTCTCCTTCACATAATTACCTGACTAATAGTTTTCTAATATCTTGCAAGCAAACCAGTTTTAGTCAAATTTAATGAGATGATCAGGTACATGTTCTGTTCTGTTTTGCAAAAGAACAAAAGAGACAGGAGAGGCTGAGAAGGAACCATGTGAGATTCTTGTTTGGTACAATGGACTTTTAATTAAAAAAAATGAAAAAGAGGCCCCATCATCCCCATAATTTTAGTTGGGAATAAGCTTTCCATTCCAATGCATGATAAATAAAAACAGTTTTTTTTTATGCCATTTATCATTAGCTTTCACAATACAGAACATCTTCCTCTCCTTAAAGCTTCCCATCCACTCTTTCCTTCATCCATACAAGCTTTCAAGTGGGCTAACCTCTCTCTCTCTCTCTCTCTCTCTCTCTCTCTCTCTCTCACACACACACATTTTGTTAACAAAGTTTACCCTTCCAATGTACACAACTATGCTTGATTCTACACTAGATTTAATCACTCAGGCTGCTTCCAACTCTCTATTCATCTTCTGTTTCTGCAACTTGATCATAGTCATTATCCTCGTGGGCTCGAAACCCATCTCCAACAACGATGAAAGAAGCACAATTCACCTCACAATGCCCACCAGCAAGCATGTGGATGATGAACAAGGCACAAGGGCTAAACAAGTGTGCAAGAAGAACAATGCCTTGATGGAAGTCAGTCAAGTGTCAAATGCCCAGACTGCAATATCTGATAACAGTAAAGTCAGCAGTGCCAATAGTGACAATGGTGAAACTGAGGGTGATGATGAGCTGAGGACAAGAGCAGAAGAATTTATAGAAAAGGTTAATAAAGCATGGAAAGCAGAATTACTAAGAAATTCACGTTTATTCTAGGCCATGGTCTAAAGCCAGCAATTTTTTGTTGCAGTGATGAGGCTTTGCTGTGTTGATAACATCTTTAAAAGGAACGTGCTTAAATTGCCTTCTATTATTCCTTTTTAACTTTATGACTTTATTTCTCTCTGTTTTTTATGGATATGGATAAAGAGAACCGATTTGGGAGAACGGAAGATAGATATGCAATTTTGTGAACTTTTTAAACACTCATAAGTTCATAACCAAGAGAGCATTCACTCAAATTCCAACTTTCAGATACTAAGAAGTTTATGGGACAAATCACTAATCATGTTTCATACATCTAAAAATGCTAAACCATAGAACACTAGAAATACATTAATACAACAGCCACACGATAAGCCTCGTGCTCGAGAGACCGACCTAAAACCTAATAAGAACGACTACAATCCTGGGTTAAAACCAACATGAGGTACGTTAAGCCTAGTTTGTCCTTCACAAAAGAGCCAATGAGTTTGCATATTGGTGTCAGACAAGGTCGAGTGAGCCTAGATGTCACTGATTCTGGAGAAAATAATTAAGATACAACCATCACACAGGGAGCAAACATGATCAATAAGAAACTTCACAGTTTGGTTGACCGAGGCCTTTAGATTCCTCTTCCGACAACGATTTACTCTCAGGAGCTGAGTTCTTAAAGCTGTGCATGGGGTTTACAGAAGTTGAATTGTTTCCATGGAAGGAAGGAGAAGTCAGAATGGGCTTTACTCCACCACAGACCTTCATTTCTTCACCAGACACGGCATTGACAACAATAGGGACAATTGACGATGATACAGGCTCGAGTCTCTGTTTCTTGGGCTTCTGTTCCTGCTGGTGACCTGGTAGAAAACTCCCCACCACAACCTGATGTAGTTAAAACAGTTCAAAGGAAAACATTAACTGCACAACTCTGGATATATACAGGTGGAACATGCAAAAAAGAAGAATTCACTGTTATAAAGTAAGCTACAATACATTACAACAATTAATTTCTAAAATAATAACAAAATATTGGATTATTTGATAAAGAAATAGTAAAATTAACATTTTAAACGTGTCAGAAATTAATCAATTATATAATGACTGACTATTAATCTTCTTTTACTTCATCTTTTGTTCTCTCTTCCTAGGAAATGATGTTACCTGCACAGGGCCAGCAGCTATCAACATACCAGCAAGCCCTCCCCCAACCACTCTACCGTCTGGACCTGCCAAAGCGACACTCATGCCACCAGATCTGCTCTTTGTTCCTGCGTTCTCAATTGCAATATATGATCCAGACAAGGAAAGTATCTCAAAACGGCCCTGTAAAATTTAAAAGGAAAAAAAAAAAAAAAAAAAAACCACCGTCAAATTTTCTCCCGATCAACAATGTCAGGAAACCAAGTATGATAACAGTTTAACTACATCATGTCGGCCAAGTTACAAACTTGAAACTTTTTGGGTCAGCATAAAGATAAGAACTTATACAAGTCATTTACTAAAACAGTTATAGAGTTGATCAATCTTCCACATTAATGTTGTCTTCTGCAGGAACACATGGAGTCAATAATTGCTGTATTTTCTTTTGATTTAATGTGTTGTCACTAGCTATAGTAGCAGAACAAATAACAAAAATACTGAAAGGTTATACTCTTAAATATAGAGCATTTAAAAATAAATAACATATGATATACACAACACCAAGTATGTAAATAGCTTGCAACTAAGAAGTTACATTGTATAGTAATAACACACAATTTGAAAGGACGACGAGAGGCCATACCTCATATGTTAAAGTACCCCCAGAAGAACTGGGCTGCCGAAGTGTAACATTTGAAATGGTACCATTTGCAGAAAGTATGCAAATAGCTCGAGACCCTTGTTGAGAGAATGACATGATCTTCATCGTAACATCCTACGACAACCAGAAGAAATATCAGAAATCAGGTCAAGAACAACATAGATCAAAGCACTAAGTCTTGGACATGCAAACTCATCCTTAACAAATCTTGAGATGAAAACTTCCATTATCGATTAGGAATAGTTGGCATGAGATTGCTGTATTGACGTGAAAATTTGTTTCACATAATTTTTCAATGCATACCTCGCCAGCATGGACAGTGAGGACATGAGGTGTAAAGTTTGCACCAACAGAGTATGCAATTTTCTCACCTACAAAAGAATTAATAACCTTCAGCGAATCGAAAATAAAACAAACAAATAAATTCTCATCTAATGTATATAATACCCATAACCATGAAAATGACAAAGCATGGAGATATTAGATGATTATTGATTAGAATAGATGGGAAAATGAACAAAGCCTGGAAATTGTTGCCTAGTTCACCACCAGAAAGAGGCAACCCTAGCTAATTTGATGAACTTGAGAAGGAAATAAATAAAAAGCGAATGAATAACTACTAATGATTTAAAATTCGTAGAAACGAACCCCATTAATTTTATAATAAGGGTCATAGTTTACGCCTTAGGGCCGCTCAAAAACCATTCCGTGACTAGACTGCCCATAATCCTCAGGAGACAGTAGCTCTTGAACCAAATATGAGATTTCTTTCTACAGTGGTTAAGGTCAAAACTTGCCCAGAAAATATTAATTTATAACCCGAACCGTATAAACCCAGTGTTTGTGTGCATAATTCTCATGCCCAGATGGAGTTTAAACTCTTGCAAGCCAACCCATATCATTTTCTTCCACCACATTTTCTGCTTGCGCTGCCTTTATTTTTCTCTTTCTTCCTTATCTTGTGCAGCTTAGCCAGGTCTTTCCACAGAACCCCACCAGAGCCCGCAGGTTTTTAAGAGATAATCACGTAATTAGACAAAGTCCAATCCAGGCACGTCACCCCATTAGTGGACTCTACCTATTGAACAAGCTGGCACCTTCAATCATTCTCATCCTGTTTCCTCGTAAGCTTTAGCTATCTTCCCTCACAAAAAGGCAAAGGACTAGTATAATATAATTGTAGGCTGCCAGCAGAAAAACTCCACATCTTCACCACATATACCATTTGCTTCCAGATCTGACAGGGAATCTGATACAAAAAGGGTCCACTCCCACACCAAATCCAACAAACATTCCCTCAAAATCGTACTCTAAAAACGCAAATCCAATTCCAAAATTCAATCTTTTCACCGCCGGCACAAGCCTTCAACTATTTTGTACCAAAATTTACTCACAGCAATAAACACAAGCCCTTCAAAGCTACCATAACAGATCATGATCATCCCAAATGTAACAGTAAAAAGGGTAACCAACAATAACTGAAAGTCAAAATTTTCAAAGCTTATAAATTTTAAAAGGGTCTTAGATCCTAGAACACTACATATGAGAGTCGTTTTATTACCTGAGCTCTCAAAAACGTCATACTTGTGAGACTTCTTGACTGAGTCAACGGGCCGCCCTCTGCCCCTTTTCCAGGCCGAGAACTCTCCTGTGAGCGGAATCGAAGACGAAATCGGCATCGGCGACAATGCCGAAGAGACGGTCTTGTCAGGTCCGTACTTCCTAGGCCTGCCCCTCTTCTTCTTCACTTCCGTACTGGTCAAGGCCAAGCTCATCGGCGAGGCCGTTGCAGCTGCTGCCATTGTGGGACCCCCAGATGGGCTAGGGTTTTCATTTCTCGGGGCAATTCTGTAGGTATCTGGAGCTTCTTCACCGCTCACTGCTACCCCAGAAACCAAGTTGTCTTTCTCCTCCATATTTGTATGTAACTTTCAGACAACAAAACCCTAGTAAGCTTAAACCCTACAAACTCTTACAAATTTAGAACCTACCCATTAAAGCCCTCAACTTCAGGAAGCAAGAATACCTAGAAAATGTGATATCTAAGGACAAAAAAAGTTGATTGAAATAAAACACAAGAACCCAGAAGATTTTCTGTGAAACTGAGCTAGAAAATTCCAACTTTTCAAGGAAAATTTGGAACTCTAGAAACAAAAACTCGTCTTTAAATGCTGAAAGCTAGAGAGCCCAGCGTTGCAACTCCTCCAGCTCTGAGGTTTGTCTCCACCATTGTAGAGAAAGCACAGAGCTTCAATGGCAAGAAACTGAATTTCAGTAAAAAAAAATTGTAAACAACTTCCCAGAATTACAAGGAACTAGAAGCACAAATTCTTCTTGTGATTTCAGAAATACTTCGAAGAAATGTAAATTTAGGGTTTTGCAGGAAAAGGAGGAGAAATAAATAAACTATTAAAATTGGAAAATTATAATTAAAAAATAAATTGTATATTTAAATATTAATGAATTTGATTAAAATTTAATATTCTAATTGCATATTCAAAGTATAAATTTTAGTTAAGAAATTGGTTCGCGTCCGTCTCGGAAATTTAATAAAGGCGATTTAATAAATGGACAATGATACTGAATTTGAATATTTAAAAAAACAATCAAGTTTAGTTTGAGAAAAGAAAAGGGCTTTTCTATTTTATATTACCTTTTATTTATTTAAAGTTGTATAAAGAAATATATATCAAAGCTGTAAAGCTAACGTTAGAGCTATGCCAATTTTCCAACTACTGACAACTCCTTTGTCTTTTGAGAAAATTAAAGTTGACTAGATCATTTTCATTTGAACTAAACGCCCTTTTAGTTTGAGGTATCTACTGTTAATGCCACTGTAAAATAACATGCCCTTCAAAAAAAAAAAATATGAAAATGGAAGGCTTATGAATTTGTTAGTGATAGATTACCAGAAAAAGAATCCACCACTAGAAGAAAGGAGATTGTTTACCCAGAAAAGGAAAAAACAAAACAAACTCACAACTGTAATGCGTTCTCACAACAAAGTAAAACAGATACGTTCAATAATCTCTGTGCAAAATATGCAGTTTCTCTGGAGGTGTCATCAAGCTGTGTACTTGCAGAGTCAGCACCGGTTTGTGCATGATCGCCTTTTGCTTCTTCCTTGGAGATACTTCCAACGAATGTTTTTCACTCAACACATCGCATAAAACATCGCCATCCTCTGCATACATACAGTTCTCAGAAAGCCAAATCTACATTTTTCTTCTAGCATAGCACCCAAGCAAAATCTTATGTTTCAATTGAGAATGCTCACCAATAACGTGCATTGAAACCGCAGTAGACTCCTTTTGTGAATGCATTGGCCAAGAGCTAATCATATTGCCAGAGGAACTGTCAATAACAACAATATGTCCATTTCTGGTCATAATGAATGTCAATCCATTTCCGGGATCACCCAAATTCTTGGACTCAGAGTCCTCTGGACTCTGTAATGAGCTACTAGTATCCGAAAATGATTTCATAGCCAGACAGATCACTGGGGAACTTGAGTTGGATACGCTGTCTGTACGAAACAAAACTGACAATGTACTAATATCAAGCATGGCAACCTGTATTATGAAGTCGAAAAAATGAATCCTTGATGTTTATTAATTTGCAATTAACATCTGAATCTAAGAACACAATTGTAGTATAATAAAATTTAAAAGATGGTTCTCACCCGGCCACATTCAAATCCCACAGCAAGTCTGCCTCCAAAATTTGCAAATTGTAGGATGCATATAGGAGAATCAAGAATAGAAAACACGGCCATGCACCGAGGCCCCTTCCCTTGTTGTAAATCATGTACTGTAACCAACACGCTCTTATTAGAAAAACGAAACTGCTACATAAAATTTAAAACCAATGAGGTACACCAACACCTTGCATCCTGCTTTGCATGTGCAATTGATGTCAAGAAAAATCTGTGCATATAAAAGCTTTCTGCCATTTAAAAGGAATATATAGAGACATCTGTATGCAGTTAATAAGTATGTATGTAGCCCAACCTTCCCTCTCAGTTGTTGTCACAAAGTGCAATCTTGTTCCGTCTGAACCCCCTATTATCTTATACAGACGAACCTACATAAATTCAAACAAGAATAAAATGAATGAAGTATCAAATCATGATTACCTAAGGGAAAGGCATCAACGATGTCAAGTAACTCTTACCGGACCACATTCATCACCAACAGCTAATCATAAAGAAACAGAACAAAAATCCAATGCTGATACTGTTGCACTTGCAACCGTAGATCTGATGCCTTTTACCTTCATCCACATTAAACAAGATAAATTGAATTTCTTAAGTTTATTCTCAAGTACACCATTAAATGATAACAAGCAATATTAACATATAAATGTCTATGAGGATTACCAAAGTTTGTGACAGCATACACACCTCAGATCCTAGAACACAGATAAGTGACAGAGCTGGATATGTGGCATCCCATACTCGAAACGATCCATCTTGGTATCCTGCTACATATACTCTCTCAACATGATAATTTTCAGCATCGTTAAGCTGGCTGGGAACACCACCAGTCAAAGGAAGCTTTGTACCGCCCGTTGTTGAAGTGTCCTCCGCATTAATCTTTCCAACTAAGATTTGCTTAATGACCAAAGACATAAAAAGTTAACAAATACAGAAAACAGGGAAAATAAAAAGGAGTTGAATTTTGATCAGAAACTCAAGCATATATACCACTTGAAGTTTTCCATCTGAGACAATCTCATTAGACTTAAAAGCCTAGGTCACTAGATGGTTGATGGCAGTAGTCAAATACAACGTATAGCTTGTGATACAAAGGTGCAGTACCTTAGACAGAGCTGAGGAGCATTCCTCATCTGTATTCACCGGAGCAAGCTTTGCCACTGTCATGTATGGCTCAATAGTGGGTATGAACATAGGATACTGCACTGCTGGAACAGCAGTCTTTTCCTGTTGCTGAGACATTAAAGCAGACAAGCAAGCCTTGTCATAGACTTGCAGTTGTCCCTGATTTGTCAAAATGAATAGCAATGTGTCGCTACTCTCCATTGCAGCAGCAGTAGGTAATAAAGCCATATCCACAAAGGAACCATCAAGTGTAAGTTCTGTACGGCTTATGCATTTCAGACTTTCTATTCCTGAAGACCAATCAAGGCTTAGAACCTGTGAATGAGAGAAGACAAATTAATTTAGTATTGCAAAGGGTTGAATTAGGTATGTCTTTAACTAAAGTGATTCAACTACTAAAGCACTATCCTTTTTGAGGCCTTAAGAACATATACATAACTACAAATTGTAAAAATGCTCATCTGAATTCAAATCATACCGTCAGAACTTCTTGAGACCCAATTTCATCACCACCATAGACAAGAGTTGGCCCCTATGATGTTTATGTAATTTATTTGCAGACCAGTGCAAAACAATTACGGGGAGTCTTCTATCACCTGATGATAACTGAAGCTTTGCAACATTGTTATCTGATTCTTCAGATTTCTGATCCTTGGTAGAGGCAGCAGTTGATAAGTCCCAAAACATTATATCACCATCTACATAGCCAACTGCAAGAATTGACCCATTATCAGATACCCAACAAAGAGAGCTTATCTCTTTCTCCACCTGGTTGCCTTTTTCTGTAGCATCAGAAACCTCATTTCTTGTGTCTTTTGGAGAACTAGTGACTGTTTTTTCCTTCACTTTCAGGTCCTTGGAACCTCTAACAAGAACAATTCGATCTTCTGAAGCATCCCAGAGAAAGATCAACCCATTTTCATATGCAATCAGCAGCCTGCAAAAGGACTCATTCTTCAAAATTCATTAAGTAGCACAAATAACCATAAGAATATGGAATGACATATCTTGTTTTATTTATGAATCCATCTTTAATCAATGTGAATGGTAACATGTATGCTGGTGCATGTTCATATATGGTCATAGCTTGTATATGCATGTGCATATATATGTTTGTGTGTGCCAACATATATGTTCAACTTAGGAACTAGTTTGAACATCTCTTGCTACTTGAATTACTTGGCCAATAGTCAATCGTGCCCCAAATCTGATGAATGTCAAAGAGAGTCCATGACCACTCATAAAAAACACTTAATTAACAACTATATGCCTAAACTGGCCGTCCAGCCAATCATGTCAATATGCTTTAGATCCAGAGAATTATAATCGTAAAAATTAACCATGTTTTGCCACTAGTAGAAAAGCATATGACAACCAAATGCATGCTTTGAAATGAAAAACCAGGATCTAGGCATAGTATTTTCACACGATTTATCTTGCCTGTTTCCCAAAGAATTAGGTTGATGGAGAACAACAACAGAAAGATGATCAGGCAATGACATTCCAGCTGCTTCTGCAAAATCAGAAAATAATTGAGCATTAGAATATAGTGGAGATTACACGACCACAGAAACACCCCAGGGCGTCTGCATTTCAACAAAATATGGCATCAGCCAATTACAAGAACCTTGGCAATTACCATCTATGAAATTCGCAGTAATATAATATGGCAATAACTTAATTTTTCCATCTTCAACATCATACTTCAGAACAGAGACGATTGCACATTCGCTTCCAATGTACCTGGCAGTGATGATAGTATAATTTTATATTCCATTGCCACGTTTTAACTTACATTTGCAAGCAATGAATGTCAACCGACGACGCAGTACAGAAATAAATTTTACAAGTGCTGTACATGTAATTGGTGCCATAAATAACAGAGAAAGCAGTTATATTGCATTCCCACTGTAAAGAAGAAGCTACGCGCCTCTGTTCTAAATCCCAAACCTGCCAACATCAATAACCTATTAAACCAATCTGCATTGTTACTATATCAATACAGTAAACACAACATTAAAGATAAGGATCAAGATGAAAAACTCTACGAATTGGATAGTGCCTCGTAGCAGATGTAGTATTTAATTACAAGTTTGGATGGCTTAAGAAAAAGCAATACCTGAATTTCATTTTCACTTGAGACGCTGGCTAGAAAACCTTGATTTTGTAAGAACTGAAAATCAAGGTTTTCAGTCAAACTTGTTAGAGGAACAACTTGTTAAACTATACACAGATCAAGTCGACTTATGAGATCCCGGAAACATTCTGAACTTACTAACCTCTAAATTTTAAAAAGGCAACGGCCTTGGAGATGTAAGAAGCTCTTGGATATTATCACCACCTATCACTTTTATCCTACCATCCCTGCATTCAGGGCAGAATAAAGTCAACTTCAAGTTAAGAAACTCCTACCTTTTGCATGTAATGCCCACTTGTTAACTTTACGTGACAATGCGCATACTGAGAGCTTCTGTTAAATTGGGAAATCGGCCTAAGGTTCTTCTACTATTTTGAAGAAATGACACTTATGCACCACAAAATTTGGCTTTTGAATTTGAGCAGGAAAATTCCGAGGGCTCAGGAGAATATGTATAAAGTGAAGAAAATATGCATCAACAACTGAAGTAATGAAAATCTTGTGACAAGTATAATACACATAGAACATCTATAACATAGAAAATACACATTATCTATAACATGATAGTTGTGAAAACTCAGAGAGTTCCAATTGCCAACAGGCTTTGTGTGCGATCAAGTGCGAGAATGGATGCAGTGGATGGTATCCCATAGTGAACCGTGACGCGCAGATCCAAATCCGCTTGTCTGACCCTTGCCTGAACCACATTACGCCAATAAAGAATATCATAAAATGTTTCAGCTCAACAATTTCAATACACTTATACACAATCAATTTTGATCAACAGTGAGCCCTCTGTTTCTCCTTCAAATTTTTTCCTTTTCAGTGATGAAAATTTAAAATTCAGTTAGTATTCAAATTCGATCAGCCTCCACTGTAGCGCGTCAATGATTTTCACACCAAAACAATCATAGATAAATTCAATCATTTTTTAGCAAAATGAAATGCAATTAAGAAAAAGAAACTCAAAAACAAATTAGCAATGCAGAGAGTAGCCGAGGATGTGAAGCTACTTGTGGCGATGACTTGTTGAAGAGGTTAGCAAACATAGTGTGATTCAACGACGAGGTTTGGTGGAGCCTCAGCTGTCGGTATTTCTTCCTCTGCTTTTGCCTGACGAAAAAATAAATAAATAAAAGTTGTGGGTTAGGTTTCTTGGTTTCGGCGATGACGGCGCGCCAATCATCGCCACGTAGAGGATGTTTATTGGACGGTGGAGTAGGGGTCGCTGACCGTCGGATGCTTTAAGATTCTGGCTTGATTGATTTCAAATGAAGATGTTTGCATGACTCTGTGTACCTTTTAGCGTCCGTCCTAATAACGACGGGATAATGACATAACTACTTTCTCTCTTATATTGTTTCCATATCTTTTGTATTATCCTAATTTACAAATTATATCAGCTAATTATGAGTATTTTTTGGTACTATAAATAGTCTAATCATAACCATTAAATTTGCAATATCAGCTAATCAAATTATATCATGTAGCATGGGAAATAATATTTCGCATTGCATTTCTTAAAAGTTTTTTAGAATATGTTTTTCGGGTCTATTGCCTTGGAAGTCTAAATTCTGAAAAACAAAGTTTGCAGAAGAAGCTCTGGAAGTTTACAAAGTAGCCCCTCGGTAATTGGTACTTGAATCTGGAAGGATCCATATTAATACACATATGGAGACCTAAAAGTAGCATAAATCTTCAGAAGAAGCTATAAAGACTCATTTCCTAGACATTAAACTTTGCCCCAGCATCAATCAAAGTACACGGTCAATTGGAAGGCCCTTCTTTACAAGGAAATCATACACATCAATAAGCATGTGCGGGAAGAAGGAAATAAGCATATCAAATATTTGCTCCACACTCTGCAAAGAATAAAAAAAAAATATTATTAGACATCAATAATTAATTTTATTATTTTTTTTATAAAAAAAAAAAAACAAATGAAATTATAGGTTTATGTTAATACCATAAGTTTGTTATCTTTTTCCTCATCTGCCTGCAAGGATTGAACAATAACAATTAATATTATACAAATAATTTAAAGAAACTAATTGCATTATACAAAGTAATATTGGTATACCATATATTGCTTGAAGGCCTTCCGGATATAACCATTGACATCCGAAATGGCATTTGCAGAAAACAGGAATGCCCCCAGTGCATTCTCTTCATAGTGCTGGGGTCCTTCCAAGTAAACATCTGAGAAGTAATCCACCCCAAGAACTGTGTCCCTAACCTCAACATCCCTCTGTATCATCTGTCTGAAATCCTCTTTCCAACTTGATGTTCCCCTCATGTCGAGATGGTCAAACACAAGGTATACCAACTGGGGCAATTCAGCAGATGACAACAGTACTGGATGCCATTGGAGTTGCCTAAAATTGAATCTGCAGTTCATGAAAATAACACTTTTAAAAAGAGCACTAACTAATTACTTATTATGAGTTACAACAGTAACTAATGACACAACTAACTACTATCTTTAATCTGATTAGGGAAAATTTCTGTTTGGTTTAAATCAGAATGCAATTAGGAAACAAAATTGGTGAGAAGATAGCATGTCCATGTGCCCTCAACCTATATTTGGGCTTTTATACTCAAATTCATGCATTAAGGTGAATTACGTATCATTTTTTCCGGGTTTATTTATTTCATCTGTCTTTGTGTGTGCTTTGGCCTACTTAGTGCACGCTCCTATATGAACAGATTTAAATAAAACATAAGAAAAAAGTTATTAAATAGCTTGCTTACAAACTCTGTCCTCCAGAAGCAGCAGAAGCTGTGATGTGGAGAAAATTATTCAACTCCAAGTTCGACAAGTCTCGTTCACCAAGGATCATCCGTACTAGGGAATCAAACTGCTTCCTGAAGGTAGGCGCGGTCGGATTGTCCTCCTCTGGTCTAGGTAACAGCCAAGCCCTCACAAACTGACAAGGGCCACCACCAACCATGATTTGATGGGGCTGGAGGTAACCACGAGTGATCCCTCTTGACTCGAGTTCAGAAATAGCCCCAATGAGAGATCTGGAGTATAAAAAAACACCCACACACACAGTTAATAATATATACGCATGCCTTTCTGATAAATAAAATAAAATAAAATAAACCGACCTAAAAATTCTCTGATAAAAGGGAGTGATTTTATTATTATCAAAGGGATTCTCTGTCTCTAAGTGCTTATCCAGCGTAAGCCTCCCAAGTAGAGCATTCAAATCAAGAGTCGGTAGCGCACTACCACTTGCTGAAGCGGATCCTTTCCCATCCATACTGGTGACAAAAAGAAAAAACTAATTTAGGGAGACAAATCAAGCGAAGAAAGGTAATTACAAATTAAAACAGTCAACCAAGCCCAGAAATAACCAAATCAAAGCACACTAATTAAATTATTATTAAAACACAACGACAAACAAAGGCTCATCACCCGGCTCAGCCGGAGAGAAAAAGAGAGGAAACCTCTAAAACCAAACCCCAAGCCGAACCTTCACTCTGTGTAAAACAGGAATCAGAAATTCAGATATACAAAACAAATCGAAAATTATAGGAAGAAGAGATCAACAATTAAACGAAGACAAGAGATTTACCTGGTGTGAGCCGGAAGCTTACCGGGAGAAGAAGTGAAGAAACTGAGAGAAGAGAGAGAGGAGGGCGGCAGGGTGAGCGTAGTGAGGCTACTCTGTGGCCAGTTAGGGTTTTTCACTTCACACACCCTTAAAGTTACGATTTTCTTTCACCCCGAAAGGACTGTTATATAGAGACATACAACTTTCCCGGAACAATAAGGGCTAGTATGGTACACTCGTATTAGACTTTGAATAGAGTAAATAGTATTAGACTTTGAATAGGAATAAATAGCCCAAGTACTTGGTGTCAACCTGTATTATTGAATTACCTTACTATTTTAAACGGGTTGGACTTTTAACATACTCTTTACCTACCTAACTAATACAACCCACACACCCATGTTTAGATAATACATGTTTAATTATAGCTAAAAAAAGAGTACACACGGTCTATAAAGAAGCAATTTGTCATTTGAATGTCACATTTAAAAGTGCTTTTATACTACAGAAAAATAGTTTTGATATTTTGTTGAGCGTTTGATTGACACAATAAAAGCCCTTTCAAAAGTACTTTTTAAAAAAATTAAAAGAATCCCAAAATATTATAATAAACATAAGAAATGAAAATTCACAAAATCCAAAAATAAAAACACGACGGTATAATTTTTAATCATTTTTTGAAAATAAAAAAGGAATTAAACAAACGTAAGAAGATTTGCAATTCTCTCACGTTCGTCATCCATCTAACGCCCATAAGTTAGATTTTGTTCTTCAATCATCTCTTCCCCTGTAGTAACCCCCGCCACACCAGAGGCAAAATCTGGTGTTGATCTGCAAGGTTATGGAAAGGTAGATACAGCCTCAGGAAACTCCGTGAAGAATGATCACAATCTTACCAACGTAGCTTTACCTTTGAGTGCATCAATGCATGGTAATCCCATTTTCCCAGCCATTAGTACTTTCACAGCTTTGTATTTGGTTCATTTCTAAGTTCTTTTGACCTTAAAATTTGTTGGTTGATTCTTTGTTCGGGAAAGAATCTGAGATTTTAATAGTACCGTTGCGTAGAGCACGTCGATATGAGTTCATAAACACGTAGTAGGCTCAAATAGGAGTTATAACGAAGAAGTTATGATGTAAAAAAGCCCAGTGACAAAACCATAATTTTTTTTCGAAAAGGGTTTTTAAAAATCTGGAATCTCTCTCTCTCTCTCTCTCTCTCTCTCTCTCTCTCTCTCTCTCTCTCATGCGACCCCCCCGTGAGTAATAGCAAGTGGCATTTTGGGCCACTGTCGTCACGTCCATCCACCCCGATCGACAGGACCAGTACCAAAGTGACCGGCTCCGCTACCTCTTCTAGCCCTGCCCCTATGTTGTTGCACATGCCATATTTAATAGATTTATTATTTAAAGGCACAAGTGATATTATTATTTAATAGATTTATTAATTAAAGGCACAAGTGATATTATAGTTGGCATATAATCATGCTTTGATTATGCCCACTAATTACATTTATCACTAATGATTAAGAAAATACCAAACAACTTGGAGACCAACCTGCGAGTCCTTGGTCCACCTGATCAACGATTCTTCGGTCAATCTGATCCACAATCCGTCGATTAGCCCGATGCGTGATCCTTCAAACTGAGGCCGACAACCTCCCTCGGGGCCTAATGGGCGAAGTCTGAAATCTACCTCATGGCCTCGAGGTCGAGGTCAGGATTTTCACCCATGGCGAAGCCACAACCTCTCATCACGACAATCTTGTGACCGCCACCTATAACCCGGTTGTGGAGCAAATACGACCATTCCCCCCTTTGCCACCTCGTTTGACGTTTGCGGCTCTTGTGCACACCTCTAACAAAATCCTAGCCCATGTGCAATCGGGCTCCACACAATTCTCTCCTCCTGATCCACACAGTCAAGTAGACCTCAAACAACCAGCTAACTTAATGAGTAGACGACCAAAATAACTTGGTTAGACAGCTCGTTAAACAGATTGACTTGCTCTGAGACCTTGGCCTTGGATCCAATGACGAAGAGAGAATGATTGACAAACGCACCGGCAGATAGTTCGTGAGGTCTTAAGCAACTCAAGCAAGAACCAACAAGCAACAAGCAGCCAAGGAACCTCCCAATAAGGTTATAAGGATTAACATGATCATGGCCAACTCCAAGGAGTCCAGGCGAACCAACAAAGAAAAGAAGACAAAGATTAAATAGGCCATTATAATCTCCTAAGTTTTAGCCAGCCTTCCATCAGTGGAAGACGATCTCGTGACTGTCTTCCAAAAGAAAGATCTAACCGGCCTTGATCTGCCACACAACGACACCCTTGTCATCAGCATTCAAATCGCTCATGTCATGGTCGACCGAATCTACGCAGACAAAGGCAACGCAGCTAACATCCTACAATTAGAAGTCATTCAGTAGATGGACTTAGAGATAAAGATCAACAAATTAGCTAGGTCACTGACTGGTTTCAATAGCGTGATTGTTAAGCTCATATTTTCATACATATACATGCCCTATTTGCTTACTCATTTTGCTTAGTTTCTTAGAATTCTGAGTTATTTGCCTCTCTTTGTGTGTTTTGTAGGCCAATAGAGCAAAAAGGCATAATTCATACAATTCAAGCATGTTAAGGCCTAATTTGGATGAATGGAAGAAGAGCTTAAAGACAACCCATTTTGGCTACGACCCCTTGCCAGTCTAGTTTCATAGGTCACATTGCAAGCTTTGTTTCAGCAACCTACATAGCCCGTATGAGGCAGACTCCTTCATGAAAGTTGTTCCAATAGGTGGCTATTATAACATATCCAAAATTCAGCCCCATTGGATAACCCATTAAATATGTTTTTAGTCTTGGATAGGTCGAAGGAATATAACTTGTGTTTCTGCTTGTAAGGGACGAATCCTCCAGTATGGGGAGAATTGTTTGTTTCTTCTTGCTTGGCCTTGTAACTGCTTTCACTACTACAAAAAGTGAAAAAGACGACCAGAAAACAACGACGGTCTAAGTGAAAACCGTCGTGGTTTTTAAAAAGACGACGGTTCTAAAAACACCGTCGTGTAATACCACCTTAGACAACTAAAAAAATGGAGATTCAAATGGCTGTTCAAAAACAACGACGTACCTAATTAAACAACCGACGCCTATTTGAAACAGATTTCCGCAGAGTAAAATCAAAGCCAACAAAGAACGGCAGAAGTTATGAATCGACCGACGGAGAAAGTAAAGACGACGATTTCAATAAAAGCCGCCGATTTTACTCATAAAATAACACGACGAGGTTTTCGTATAAGACGCCGTATAATTACAAAAAAAATCCACGGCTTTAAAATACAAAATATCGCCGTATTAAATTAATTTACAACGACGGAAAATATAAATATATCGACGCCATTCTCGTATAGTTCTACGACGTTATCTTTAAATCGTACTATAAAATTTAACGTCGTATTTATTCATTTTATACGTCGTACATTTAATTTAAACCGTCGCCTTAATAAGAATTTTTGTTAACAATTTTTTTCTTTGATTTTCTTATCCTACGCCGGTAGATCTACTTAATGACAAGAATTGAAATAACCACGACGGTTTATATAGAAAACCGCCGACATAACCAGATTTTTCTGAGATCCCAAGGGTTACGAAATCTTACCAGATGGGACTCTGTTCCACATCATAATCTTAACAGATGACACAGATTTGCAATCAGAGAGACAATTTTTTGGAAGTTGATGATGTGTGTGCTTTTGTGTATCTACAAATATTATACCTAACGTCGTTGTAAATTTGCAATCAGAGAGACAATTTTCAACGACGGTTATATTATACCTAACGACGTTTAAAAAAAAAATCAACGTCGCTCAACAAATATATTACGTCGTCTTAGTCTTACTTAAGACGACGAAAAACGTAAACAGTAATACAAAAACAGTCGTTGTTTTTATACTCTTATTTTTTTTAAATCTGTCATCCAAAAAAAAAAATTTACATATTCCAGAACATTAATTTCCTTCATTTTAAATTTCTTTGATTTTCAGATTTCTTCATTCCAGCACATCTGATCTTCAGATTTCCCCGAGAAGCGAACTTTCCTTCGACAGCGAGTGGAGGCCAGGCTTGCATCTCTTTTGATGGAAAGCAAGGAGTATTCAGAAGCACTAAGTGTCCTATCAGTCTTGATCAAGGAAGTGAGAAGGCTAGTTGACAAGCTTCTTCTTGTGGACATAGATTTGATGCGAGTAAGCTCAATTTCTCTTTGAGAAAGACATCCAAATTATTGTCTTTGAGATGTGAGAGACAGTGTCTCTGAGAGAGGAAGAACTTGGAACCCTAAATGTAAACCTAAAATGAATGAAAGCGACAAATTTATAGAATAAATTTTTAAAACCAACGGCGGTCCTTACAAAAAAACCGCCGTTTAAATTGTAAAATCAACGCCGGTATGACCGACGTATATTACATAAATCCACGTCGGTAAATTAATAAAAACGACGTGTTAAATAATCTACCATGACGCAAGTTATTACTTATGTACTTTAATTTTTGAGTTTACTACGACGGTACCTACAACACTACGGTCGTATTTATTTACCACGTCCAAAGTTAAATTTACCGTCGTATTTTTTAATTTATACGTCGTAGTTATATGTAACCGCCGTATTATTTTTTTGAAATGGTTTTATATATAAGCAACTTTTCGCCTACCTGACTTACACATGCACTGTTTCCAAACCCGATTAAAAATTTCAACTCCCAGAGAAAACTTTTCGTCTTTTTTCCTTGTCAGAGCACTGTCAGAGTATTTCATCGTCTTCCTCTCGTCTTCTTCGTCGCCTCTGAACTTAAAGATCGATCGTCTTCCTCTTGCTTTCATTGCACGCAATAGGTAAGCTTTCATTTTCACTATTTTGGTTACTGTTTTGCATGCTCATACTTTTTTTGTTTGAAAAATCTTTTTACCTTTTTTCTGGCCAAAATCATTTTACTTCTTTCCAAGTTTGATAAAATATACAGACAAAGAGGGAAAGTTTCCAACTTTGAAGACAACTACCTCAACTAAATAAGACGACGGTAGCTTTTTATTTACGTGGTTAAATATGTAGACCACGACGGTTCGTCAGTCGTTCTAGCGTCGTCTGAAAATTGACAAAGTTGTTTTTAAAATTATAGTCTTTTTTTTTATTTGCTTGTTTAATTGCAGGTTTGATTTCTCTGAACAATGGTTTTTGTTTTTCCCTAATTTGATAAAAAATAAAGAAAAAGAAAGTAGGGTTGGTATCTAATATAGACGACAGTATATCTATTGTTTTGCGTCGTGTGAATGTTAATACCACGACGTGGTATTTTAGGGTTTTGGATCTGCAATCAAACATTCACAGAGAAAGAAAGAAGGGTTTTTGATCCTTATATAGACGACGGTGTATTACTATTGACGTCGTGTGAACATAAATACCACGACGTTATATAAATAATGGTTTTAAACATTTATTACGTCTGAGATTATTTCATTAAGTCGTTTAAAATCATATCATACGTCGTATTTTATTAATAACCGTCGTTTGTGTTCTTAATCTTTTCCTGAAATATTTTCACTTGCAGCTTTGTCTGTTAAAATGGTTTCTCAACACCAAAGTAAGGATTCTGGCTCCAAGAAAAATGGAGGTAAGGAGCTTGGAATGGTAGCTCCTCAAGAGAAGTCTTCGAAGATGATGAAGTCTTCGAAGAAGATGAAGTTTGCTTCATCATCTGCTGAGACAGAACCAACCAGCCAGAAAACAATCTCTGATGATTCAAAGACTGGTCGAGGTATGAGCACAATGCCTCGTGTTGTGAAGAGAAAGCTTCAGAAACTGAGGCCAATTGTTGAGTACAATAAAAGGGGGAAAGGAATTGGCCAAGCACATAGTGAGATGCAGTCCTACATTGGTGTGTTGGCACGCCCCAGAGTTCCACTTGTGGACATGAAATGGTCTCAAATCCCCAAGGATATAAAGGAGCAGATTTGGGAAGCAGTTGACATGGCTTTTGTGGTAGGTCAAGGGGGCAAGAACTCTGTTTTTTCTTCTGCTGCCAAGAAATGGAAGGATTTCAAGTCTACACTAACGAGGCATTATATCCTTCCATACACCAATGACAAGGAGAAATTAAGCCAACCCCCCGAAACATATAAATTTATAGAGAAAGCACAATGGGATGCCTTTGTAGCTTCAAGGTTATCCAAAGATTTTGAGTCTGTGCATTCTCAACATGCACAGATTAGGGAGAAATTCGAGTACAATCATCGATTGTCTCGAAAAGGATATGCTGGATTGGAGGATCAATTGGAGGAAACCATGCCCGGGGTAGAAATTGATCGATCTACCTTATGGAAGAGAGCTAGACAGGACAAACATGGTAACATCTCGGATCCAAAGGTGGCAGAGAAAGCAAAATTAATTGTAAGCCTACTCACTCTGTTTTAAATTTTTATTAAACTGTGAATAATTTTATTACGTCTTATGTTATATTTTGCGTCATGTGAATGATATTACCACGTCGAAACTTTTTAAAAAACGTCGTTAAAGGTCTAAATCAGGAATCACTACTCTGTTTTCTTTAATTATAGCATAAGATGTCGGGGGTTCATTTTAGCGTCGTGTGAATGATATTACCACGTCGAAACTTTTTAAAAAACGTCGTTAAAGGTCTAAATAAGGAATCACTACTCTGTTTTCTGTAATTATAGCATAAGACGTCGGTGGTTTATTCATTTCGTCGTTTTAAAAAACTAACCACGTCGGTATAACTACCGTCGTGATAAATTATAATAACGCCGGTTTATATGTTATTGCGTCGTGTGAAATTATATAATACGTCGTTTGTATATAAATAACCGTCGTGTTTTTTTTGTTCTTACTTTTTTATATATCTTTGTTTTAGGATGAATTGCAAAAACAAGTCTCGGAAGGCAAAGTCAGTGTATATGGCAGCAATGATGTGCTGACCATGGCTTTGGGCCCCGAGCATCCAGGCAGAGTGAGAGGAGTAGGTGCTGGGATTTCCCAAAGGCAGTATTTCAATTTACCCAAACCACAGAGGGTGAGCTTTGACGACCGTTTGAAGGACAGTTTAAGAGTTCTCCTTCAAGAAGAGACTAAAAAGATGGAGGCTAAGGCAAGGGAAGAGGCTTTGAGGATGGAGGCTAGAACCAAACAATTGGTAGAGGCTGAGAGGGAGCATTTCCTTAGTCAGCTTTCCCAATTAATTCCCAATTTTGATCCAAGCATGCTTAAACCAAGAATTAGCCAAAGTCCCAAAAATCCAATGTCTGACAAAGCTAGCTGCTCTGGAGGTGATGTGAGATCCCTCCATTTTGAGGATGATACTGCCAAGGATGAAGAGAAGAAAGAAGAAAAAAGAGAAGAAGAGAAGGAAGAAGAAAAAGAGAAAGAAGATGAAGAAAAGCATGACGACAAGGTATGTTCACATAACTTTGCCTTTTTTATTTGTTTTTCAAAATTTCAGACGCCGATATTTTTCTTTAAACCGTCGTTTGTTTACAACTTAGACGGCGGAATTTTTTTCTAAGACGTAATAAATTATTCACCACGACGGATTTTTCACCGTCGTTTAAATTCTTTTCAGACGACGTTTTATTCCTTAAACCGTCGTTTTTATTGAATTACCACGCCATTTTTTTTATTTCTTTAAACAGGTTATTGAAGTTGGTGATTATTCAAATATGGAGGCACCATCTTCTTTAAAAACCCTTTGTCGTTATGTGGAAACGACACTCATGCCTGAGGAAAAGATCCTGCAATTTACAATTGATAAGGAGGTGTTTGGTCGTGAATGCGATACCTTCCTCCTGCCTGAAGATATTACACAATTTGCAGGCATGGAAGAAATAGGAGCTACTGTGGTTGCTGTATATATGAGGTTTGTCATTCTAAAATTATACG
>NW_023010265.1:0-27174 GCF_902201215.1 Prunus dulcis | reverse complement strand
AAAGAAACGACATGATAAAAGACAAGGATGGGGGCAAGCGCGAATTACAGCCTCAGGGAGGTGCTCCAACAACTGAGACCTACACCAAGTTTACTATTCCAATACAGCAGATCCTAGCCCAAGTAAAGAACATACCTTGATTGAAGAAACCATCGCCTTTGAAGGGAAACCCAGCCAAGAAGGATACTAGTAGATACTGCGAATTCCATGAATGGCACGGTCATTACACAAATGACTACTTCGCCTGGAAAAAGCACCTCGAAGAACTGGTCGGAGACAGCTATTGCACGGAATTCATCGCAAGGGGGGCTATCCAGCAAATCAAAGATCGTGACGCGGCTGCCAACGAACCTCCACGAAAAAAGTCATACGGATCAGCATGATCTTAGCCGACTTTAAGAGCCCGAGCTGACCACCGGGGAGCAGAAGAGAAAGATCATGTAAGCAACAAGCGAAGGTCTCCCAAGCTATCACTTACTACCCAGTCATGGAAGACGATCCCGACATCACCTTTTAAGGGAAGGAAGTTCCAAGACAACGGAATGCCCATCACCTCCGAATGTGCTATCCACAAGCTCCTCGCCTATCAGCTCACTCCAAGCAGGCGGCCAGGCCTCCCTCACCTCAATTGAAGACAAGTTACTTTTGATGTTACCTCTGCAACTCATCTTTTTTGTTCAATAAAGCAATGTAGTCACATAGACATCAATACATGTTCAAGCTTTTCTTTCCAATAGAGTGTTCACAAATGCAATCGACACGTCTCCGGACGTAGGCCAAACGGGCCCCTCTCATCGACACGTCTCTGGACGTAGGCCAAACGGGCCGCACTCATCGATACGTCTCCGGACGTAGGCCAAACGGGCCGCACTCATAGACACGTCTCCGGACGTAGGCCAAACGGGCCGCTCTCATCGATGCGTCTCCGAATGTAGGCCAAACGGGCTCCTCTCATCGACACGTCTCCGGACTTAGGCCAAACGAACCACTTACATCGACACGTCTCCGGACGTAGGCCAAACAGACCACACTCATTGACACGTCTCCTGACATAGGCCAAATGGGCCCCTCTCATCGACACGTCTCCGGATGTAGGCCAAACAGGCCGCACTCATCGACACGTCTCCAGACGTAGGCCAAACAGGCCCCTCTTATCGACACGTCTTCGGACGTAGGCCAAACGGGCCCCTCTCATCGACACGCCTCCAGACGTAGGCCAAACGGGCCACACTCATCGACACGTCTCCGGACGTAGGCCAAACAGGCTCCTCTCATCGACACGTCTCCGAACATAGGCCAAACGAACCACTCACATCGACACGTCTCCGGACGTAGGCCAAACATATCACACTCATCGAAACGTCTCCGAACGTAGGCCAAACAGGCCACTCTCATCGACACGTCTTCGGACGTAGGCCAAATGGGTCACTCTCGTCTCATCGACACGTCTCCGAACGTAGGCCAAACAGGCCACACACATCGACACGTCTCCGAAAATAGGTCAAATGAGCCACACTCATCGACATATCTCCGGACGTAGGCCAAACGGGCCATACTCATGACACGTCTCTAGACGTAGGCCAAACGGGTCACACTCATCGACACGTTTCCAGACGTAGGTCAAACGGGCCACTCTCATCGACGAGTCTCCGGACATAGGCTAAACATGCTGTGACCTGAGAAAAACATCTTATGGGATGTGCAGAACACACCCGGAGTCTCTCAAGGGGGACCCTGGTGCTCGCCAACTTCCTAAGGGAAATCATCTTACGGGATGTACAGAACACACCCGGAGTCTCTCAAGTGGGACCCTGGTGCTCGCCAACTTCCTAAGGGGAATCATCCTACGGGATGTGCAAAACACACCCGGAGTCCCTCAAGGGGGACCATGGTGCTCGCCAACTTCCTAAGGGAAATCATCCTATGGGATGTGCAGAACACAGCCGGAGTCTCTCAAGGGGGACCCTGGTGCTCGCCAACTTCCTAAGGGGAATCATCCTACGGGATATGCAGTGCATGCCCGGAGTCCTTCATGGGGGACCCTAGTACTCACAAATCTCTAAAGGAGGACGTGCAATCAAAACATAGGCTGGTTACTCAAGCAGTTCACAAGTCAAATATGCAAATTGAAGTTGAAAAATGTAACTGAAATTTCCATAACAAACAGACCAACTGGCCAAGTTCAACAAAAACAAGATGGTCAAATAAAGACCAGTTCTTCTAAACAAAAAGCAAACTACAAAAGCTGAAAAGAAACAAAAAAGAGTCTTCGTCTACTTGGAGACGCCAGCAGAAACCTTTAAGCTGCAACCTCTTCGGCATCCACCTGACTAGCTACGCCTTCAGTAACTCCATCTGCCTGAATCATGACATCTGCCATCATCTCATCCACTGCGTCCACCTCTGCTTTATCCTCTTCGGTTACCTGCTCTTCAATTCCCCCTTCCATAGGGGGTGAGTCGGGACAGAGCATCTCAATGTCTACATCGTCAATCGCATACAAGGAATCGCAAACTCTTTCCAACTTGGGAGTTCATAAAATTGGCAAGTCAAACACCTCCTCTACGCGGGAGCCCAAGTCCACGAAGGAAGCCCAGTTACAGTTGGACAGCCCAACAAATAATCTACATCTCATACATGCCACCACGCGCCATGCAGAAGTTGGGGGGCATTTGTGGGAACCTAATTAAATCAAACCCTAGGTCAAATAATTCCTTTCATTTGGGGATTATTTGACCAAATTGGGAATTGATCAACCTAATTGCGAGTTACTCAATTTAATTGGGAATTATCCAATTAAATTGAACGTTACCTAATTAGGTTGAGATTTGATTTGGTTAATTACCACGATCCCCAATTAAATGAGGAGTTACCTAATTGAATCGGGATTTGATTTGATGCCTACCACAATTAGGGATTTGATTTACCCTAATAAATTAAATCCCTAATTAATCAAATCAATCCCAAAAAGGGGAGGAATAATTCCCTTCAATCTACGGAATTATTCCTCTGAAACCCTAGCCTCCGAGACCACTATAAAAGCATGGCCACACACAAAGGTGGAGGTACGTCAGAATTACTACTAAAATCTCTACAGAAAATTCCTCTCAAACCCTAGCCACCTCTTTTCTCTCTCTCTTTTACATAAGGCTCCGGCCACCCAATTTATATTATAAACACATCCCGTACCCTATTTTAGCTATCGTTTCTCTACGGATCGATTGAACTGACTTAGGCATCGGAGGGTCTTTGGCCAACACCCCCCGGGTGTGGTCCTCTTATTTGTTCTATTTTGCAGGGAGAAAGAGGCAGCGAAGAATAAAGGGGAATCTTCTGAACCGAATATTCTCGTGGAGAAATTCGCTCCCACAATACTGATTTCATACTGTGGCCCTTCTTTTATCTGTGATTAATATGCTTGTGTTCCATTTTCATCTCAAGCATCAACAATAGATTAAAATCAAGCTTAATGTTCATTTTCTCTCAGCTACGGGCCATGACAGACTCCCACCCTTGGTTTTTGCGTACAACGCTATCTGCAGATAAATACATTCAAACCGGAAAAGTTTTGGGCTGTACGCCCTTACATAATACAAAAGGGCTATGAACTACAGCTAGAATGGGAACGTAACAAGTTGTTTGACTACGATGTGATGTCATGTTTGCTATAAACTTTTTCTACTGTCTCAACTTCCCTTACAGCGATAATATTTTTGAGGCTTTTGCATATTGCAGGTTGCTGTAATGTTTCAAAAGTTAGTAATGGAAGATGGAATTCTAGAAGTGACTGAGATGGTAGAAAAGCAAGAAAGCAAAAGTCGTCCTTTTGGTCTTAATACAGTCAATCTTCTGAAGGTTAGACAAGTTAAGGAAAAAAAAAAAAAAACTAAAGATTGATTATTCATTTTGTTTCTAATGGCATGTATACTGTAAATGTAATGATCGTATTGCCTAATAAAGGAAAATATGAAGAAATTGATGTCTGCAGATTACGAGTTTATCTTTGTCATGTATTATGTAGCTGAATGGACAGTTCAGTATGAGAACGTGCGTTATTCATATTAGTCTGGGCAGAAAGAAGAAGAGTACAAATTAGATCCCTGTTCTGTGCTGCAAAGAAGGAATTACCGAAATCCCAATTGGCTATTTCACAATTTTTGGGGACAATATGACCGAAATCCCAATTTACTGAGTGATTTTTTGAAAACTTCATATTTCAAGAAATGCATGTGACAGACAGTGACGTAAACTAGATTAAAAGTAAATCGTACTAATTCTCATGTATGTAATCTGTAATTAATGTCAGAATTCTATATACCAGAAAAATAAAAGGAAAATGTCTTAAAGATTAGCTAATCTTATTACAGTTCGTACATAATTTAGTCAATTTTTTCTTTGTTCATTGTAGGCTGAAATGCTCGCTTGTGTTGTGGTTAGAGCATGAGTTTGAAATATTATAATCAAGCAATCTTCTAAAAAATTCTTAAAGTTAATTTTAGAAAACTGATAAAAAGTTATTCTTTGAAATTCTTAGTTGATATGTTAAAGTTTTAAAAAATAAAACATAAAAAAGCTTAATCAGGTTGTCCTAGTTCTTTTTAGTTTTTAGTTTTTTTTTTTTTTTGTGGTCTGAAAAGTTGTCCTAGTTCTTTGTATGCATTGAGATAATTTGAGCACATTGACAAGTTTTTCCTTTTCAATTTTTAACTCAGGTTGCTTCAAGTGCACTCAGGTTGCATACTCAAGGTTTCATTCTTTATCTGATATTTATAGATTCCAAGAAAACTCTTTATCCAGTACAGTGATGAAACTTGAACTAGAAGTAAAAAGTAAACTTAATTATATGAATAGATTTCAAGAAAAATAGAACTGGAGCATTGCCTTGATTCAGTAACTTAACATCAGAAGAGGAGATGTAGAAAAAATTTAGGGTGTTTGAGTTTTTAGTTAAATTAAGAAGGTACATTTGCTAACCTGTTAGTGACCAGAGTAGATAAGATAAAGCTGAATATGTAATTTCTCACACGTGGGGAAAGAGTGAACCTGAGAAATGGTGAACCTTAAACATTTCCTTCAAGCATTAGTCTGTCTCTGTTTGAAACCTCCACGTGTGAGAAATGGTGAACCTGAAACCTTTCCTGCAGGCCACTTAGCTTCAAGCATTAATCTCGAAGGGTGCTTCTTTTAACACAATTTTATTTTTCGTTTTTAATGTCAAGTTTCTTTTGGTTCAAGGATTCTGGTAGTTGTCTGACTATTTACATATGCTAATTCTCTAGCTATCCGCGTACCGAGAGCACAGCTTATCCTTCTTGTTTTGACTTTAGAGGCACACTTGGTGCGCAAGTAAATAACCCAACATGGGCCAGTTATGTTCAGAGGCTGCTTGCTGATGGTTATCAAAAGCCACGATCCGGGACAGATGAAGGTGACCATCCTCCTGTTACTCCATTGAGGTCTGCAACTGAGGACATGCTAGGAAATGATGCTTGGAGACTATACGAATACATTTGTGCACACTTCATAGGGACTGTATCTCCTGACTGCAAATATGTAAGGTAAAAGTTTCAGTGTTCATTGTTTTCTGTTGGGTGACACTTGGTTCCATATATCTTTGTTTTTATTTTTGCCAAAGACGTGTCAAGCCCTTGTTAACTATGATCAACATTATATTAAATGACTTCAAACTAACTTGAGCTATTTTTTACTTGTATGGTTTGTGAAAGAGAAAAAGTGTGTCGGTAGAAAGTAAGGTTTAATTAGTTACTTTGAATAATGTAAGGTTTAATTTGGTACTATATTAATTACTTCGGGTATAAAGGAACTTTATTATATGAAGTGAAATCCAACCTTTTGACCAAAATGGAAGTGACGATTATGAGTGAGCACGGTTCGGTTTGGGCCAATTTTTGCCTCAAATTGGAATCGAATTCGGTACTATTTACTCGGCTTGGTTCGGTTTGATTTTAACAAAAAAATTATAAAATTGTTTGGATCGAGTTGAATCAGTTCCGGTCTGGTTCAGTTTTAACAGAAATATATATTTTTTCCAAATTATTTTTTTATACAAATTTCAACTGGAATTTCATTTTTTTGGCTTGAAAATTTACAACTTATCCAATTTCATACAAAAAGAAATATTGAGAATAGAAAAGTGAGATGTTTTGAAATTGAACTTGGGTAAATATTAGTTATGAGATTATAAATATAGCATTGGACCGGTTATGACCTGGATTAAAAATTATATGTTTTTTAATTTGACAGTTCGGTTTGGTCCGGTTCACTTTGTTGGGGTCAATTTTTTGAATTGGGTTTGACTTTTTGGTCAACATGGTTTGTTTCGGTTTTTTCCGGTCCGGTTTAGTTTAGTTGATCGGTTCTTTGGTTCCGATGCCCACCCCTTAGTGACGATCCTAGTGGTGCTTATGTCACTTGGTGTAACAACCCGACTTCAAATTTAACCCATTATTTAAATTATTTAAGTGAAATTACAAATTTACCTTTGGGGTATGGGTATTTTGATCATTTTCTTACCCGAAAAGAGTTTGGGGCAGTGACTGGAATTTTTGGGTAGGTCATACTGAGATGAGTCCGTAGACACGTGGTGGGCTTGAATCGGAGTTGTAACAAGAGATACGGTCAAAAGAAACTCAGTGGCACAACCGTAAATATTTGGAAGTGGGATTTTTTATAAAAATCAAATTCTCTCTCTCTCTCTCTCTCTCCTCTCTCTCGCGCGTGCAGCTGCAGCCGGCCGTTCTATCCTCCGGCCACCGATGATGACAAGACCGGTACCAAAATGACCAGGGCATTGTCCTTTTCCAACTCCAGCCAGGTCCTGCCGCCAGACGCCGCAGTTTCGCCGGAAACTGGAGAAGAAGCGGCCGGTGTCGTTCGAACTTCTCCGCCGTCGATCTCCCTCCTCCGGCCACCGATTCGGACGAGTGAGGTATGGTTTCTCACCTAATTTTCATGCTCTAGCTGCTGTTGGGTAGGATTGGATCGATTCTTAGCGTAGGTAATTCGATTTACGAATTGAAATTCAGCCAGTTTTGGGATCTCCATTCCCGCCACTTTCGGTCAGTTTTTGGGGTAGGTCCAAGAATAAAAATGGCTCCAAAAATGGCTCCAGTTTTTGGGCTGGTCCAAAAGAACGCCGTTTTGGCCAGCGCGTTTTTAAAAAAAAATACACTGGGCTGGTCCAAAACGACGCAGTTTCGGCCAGCCTGTTTTTTTTAAAAAAATTAGAAGCTGGGCCAAAACGACGCCGTTTTGGCCAGCTTCTTTAAAACAAAAAACAGATTTCCTGTTCAGCTTCTTCTTCCTCTGTCTGCAATTCCTCCCTTCAGCCATTCTCATGGGGTCACACCCCAATTCAAAGGGACCTTCTACCTTGCTTTCATGGAGTCCATAGGGTCGTTTGACCCCATTGACCCCACTGTGGGTCTATCCCTACATCCATATACACCATACCAAAAGTTTACTAGCATCAAGCGAGAACAAAGACTTCATAGGAATACTAATATGGAGGATGCAAATAAGGTTCTCGATTGAAATTAGGACAGGAAATAATAATTCTCTGGTTTGGAAATTCGCTTTTCTCTTGAACCTCTTGTAGCATGTATCACTTAGGCTCATTTTTTCTTTTTCTGCATTTCTCTATCATAAGTTCTGGTTGTTGGATTCATAAATCCATGTTTTGCACAATTGAATTATATTGACATGCATTCAGCTCGTATTTGCATATTACAGATGTCTACAAGAAAGGCTAGTACGGATGTCCATGAATTTGAGGGAATATTTCTGGGTTTCATGTGCATTTTAAAGTGACATCGGTTATTGGGCATGTTTTCAGGTTAATTTTTCTCCCGGAGCTATCACCTTTTAATTTTTCTAGCAATCCTTCCCAAATGTTAAATTGTCAATGCTATTTGGTATAATCGTCAAGCATTAGGCTCAAGTTTAATAGTTTGTTTGGTACGTTTCTAACTTAGTGCCGCCGTAATCTAGTGTAGATTTCTCTCTCTCTCTCTCTCTCTCTCTCTCTCTCTCTCTCTCTCCTCTCTCTCTCTCTCTCTCGTGTTTTGTTTGCAGATTATTATTTATATACTGTTTCTGTAATGCCCCGAAAAATTTAAGGTTGTTGTAAAGTCAACAATGTGGATTCCAAAATGGCAAGCCCCACTACCCAATTGATTGAAGAATATTAATGATGCTTGTCTGCCAATTATTCGAGTGAAGCCAAATACTTGTGAAGTGAACAGTCAATGTCTTTGGCCTATAAATAGATACCTCCATCAGTAAAAGAAGGTGCTTTGAGAAGAGGAAGAGAAGGAAGAAAGAGGGTGAGTGAGTAGAGAGGAAAGAGAGCAAAGAGAAATTCTCCAAGAGAGAAAATTCAGTGAGCCACACATATTGTAAACACTAAAGTTGTAGCCCTATTATTTTATATAATGAAAAAAAGTTACTGCTGCTGCTCTCCGAGGACGTAGGCATAGCCGAACCTCGTTAAATGCTGTGTCTCATCTACTTTACGTGCAGCTCAATATTCGCACATATCCCCGTTCATTTTATAACACGTTATCAGCACGAGAAGCTCTCAGGTATAATTTTTGTGCTACACTATTATTTATACTACTAACCATTATGTTGATGTAAGGAAGAAAAGTAGTGAAGGAGCTGTGGTCTGCTAGAGAGATATACGAGCAAACCAACTAGAAGTTTAAGCTCATTGTCTCTAAACTTTTCCATTATTTTATTATTTCTTTACAATATTTAATACATAGTAAGGTTAGTGCAGGTGTACTGGTGACATTGGAAAAGCATAGCTTGAATTCAAACATGCACAAAACCAATTTAATATGATAAGATATGTTGGAAAGCTGTTTTTGGTTTAATATATTATAATGGCAAAAAGAAAAGAACATATGCAATTGGGAGCATGCATATACACAGAACACATCCTTATCATTCGATTATTGTTTACTTTTATATATGGTTATCTTATATATATATATATAATTATAATATTAATATTGAAAGGTGGTAATATAATATAACACGTTATATAAAGTGTGTGTATATATATATATATATTTATTTATTTATAATACTGATATACTTTATGAATATATATAGTGGCGGTTTTATCCACATAGTTACTTTATTTATTGTATGGTGTAGGTTCATTACCAATACAATTTATTTACTGTATGGTGTAGGTTTATTACCCATACAACAATATCTGTTTAAAAGGGTGGCGCGGGTTTATCGTCCATGCCTTTACTTTTATTTAAATGTATGGAGCAGAATTAGTGCCCATACAAGCACGTTTACTTTATCGCACATTTACTTTTACTTAAAGTATGATGTGGAATTAACCCTCATACTTTATGAATTTACTTTACCGCACATTTAATTTTATTTAAGGTATGGTGCGGGATTAACGTCCATACATCAAGCAATTTAATTTATGAATTTATTTTACCGCACATTTACATTTATTTAAAGTATGGTGCGGGTTTATCGTCCATACCAGTAATTTATTTACCAGTAATTTATTTACAAGCAATTTATTTTATGGATTAATTGTGTGGTATGATGAGTTTTTTTTCAGTATACAGATCAGGACCAGAAGTTCCTTGATCCTCATCATACAATTACATCAGGACTTGAAGATCCTTGATGATGATATTGATATGAGAGCTGGCAGTCTCTCCGGTACTATACTTGTAAACAAGAGATTGGACTTGAAGATCCTTGATCCTTGACATGTAAATAAGGACCTAGAGTTCCTTGATGATGTAACAGTACCGTATTGGTTAAAAGTGCCGTACACATGAATAATAACTGTACTGGCAAATGTACTATACACATGAATAGATACGTATTCATGACTTGATGAATAGTACTATATACATGAATAGTGACGTATGCATAAATATTAACCATTTTGGGTAAACCGTCACTATATACAAAAGGGAACCTGCAGTTCCTTAAACTCATGGATGAGCAATTAAATGAGATGCCAGAAGTTCCTCAAAATATGGACAATTATGTAAGGACTTGAAGTCCCGAAATATGTACAGAAAATTGTAAAAATGTCCATACCATGAGAATATGTGATTTTGGCCCGAAGTTCAAAATCTAAGGGGATTGAATGTCCATACCATGAGAATATGTGATTTTGGCCTGAAGTTCAAAATCTAACAGTGTTGAGAACCTAAAGTTCCAACAGTTAAATGGACAACCCTTGAGGTATTATTGCAGATTGTGGTACACCACATATTTCTTTGGCATAAGAAGATGATGAATTTAATAAAGTTCGATTTTGTTATAATCGACACCTCAAGGAAGAAATATATTTTGTGAATTCCGGTTGTTAAGAATACACCGTGAAATGGATAATATCAGTATAAACCTCAAATGATGAATTGAGGCTCCCCACATATTTTGTTATATCTGGGCCGGAAGCCCATGGATCCAAATATATGAGAGATCCTGAACTTGAAGTTGTGGGTATATAGTAGTTAATGCTCTTCACTACTATATTGCGATATTATCGTGGCTTTTACTCAATTCATATTTCATGTCCATTTGAAAAGGGCGAATAAATTCTGAGTTTGTGTTTAACCCGGGCCAGAAGTTCCGGGCTCACATGCATTGAAATATGAAATTTGGGAGAGTCGATGTGGTTATTTGAACCTATAAGGCACAAGGTTCCAAACCGTCATTTTGAAAAGACGTAAAAACCACAGGTACAAGTTTAAGAATGTGCGCAATTATTATAACAGGAAAGGAGCATATAACAGATAGATTTTTTCCACCTGCAATGAAGGTGCAGGCCCTGTAAAATCTATAAAATTACATTATGTTCTGGAAGCCTCTGAAGGAAGAGGACGGCGCCTCTTAAGCTTAGCCATGAGCCTCTCATGGTCTCCCAAAATTCTTTCATTGGAGACCTGCAGCATGTCTAGCCTTCTCAGTGTATCAACGGAGTACGAACTCACCAGTTTCAACAAGGCATTATTCTCTCCTTTAAGTTTCTCAACCTCCTGTTGAGACTCATGAAGCATTCTTTGAAGAGACGAATTTTCAGTTGTTAGCTTCTGAACCTCGTTTGCTCTAGCACGCAAACGATCAGCCATGTTAGAAACAGAAGCAGCACTCTGAATGCTAGAAGCCATTGAGTCATCAATAGCCTCTTCCTCAGACCTCCCTGTCAACAGTATTTCATCCATTGGAGTAATGAAATTCCTAGCTACTATGACAGCAGTAGCATCATTCATCATCACAGAATCATTAACTGTGAGATGACGATTTTGGGATACAAAGGATGGACGCCAAACTTTGGCGTCACTGGTTGTTGTGGGAGCATCATTTAAATTGAAATAATTTGGGCAGGAAGAAGAGGAAGCCATTTTAAGAAGGTTTAGAAGAAAGTCTTAGAAAAACTAAAGTTTCAGAAAATGAAGGAAGTTGAGTTGAAACGCAGTTGCTCCAATCAAGTTTTGCAAAGGCAATATCTATAGGAGGAAATATGGCTACAGTTTCCAGGATCCCAATATTATCTTGGATCCCCATATTCTCTTTTTCTTTTCCAGATTCCAAAACTTCACGCGGCCTCCATTAATGTTTGTCGGCACTTTCGGCGTTTTCAAGTATTATTTTCGTCAAAGCCGATCTTGCTTTGCGGATTTCACGGAGCTACTTTTTCAAAAGCACCCCGAGAATCTCGCAATTTTCCTATGGTTAATTTGAAATTCACCGGTTCTACCTATTCCTCTTATTTGTGTATAAATATGTTACTAACGAAATTTTCTTTGCAGAAGACATCCAGTTTTCTCCATACCTAGTGATGCGATATCTACTTGTTTTTCTTATCAGTGAGCACTCAATATGCTCGAGAAGCAAGACTATCTCTGATCATCCATTCAGGAAGCGAGACTATCCCTGATCACGTTTCCGCTACATCAGGGAACTGTGAAGGCGACCTTATGCTCTAATCTCCTGAGGTCCTTCTAGACTAGGAGAAATGAGAGCTTGTTGTCTGCTCCCACCAGCTTCCTTCCCTGATTGCTTACCTTACCTTGCAATCAATATCACAATTTTTGTATCTTTTCTTTCTTTTTATAACTCTCTGTTCATAAGGGATTTTATTTCTTTAGAATGAACATCTGAAGAAAGAATCCATGAAGTGATCCTAACTCTGAGGGTTATTTGTTTTGACAGAGGCAAAAGAATTGTGATTTTTGCTCTTGCAGGATATAACTAGATCATCAAGCACTACATTATATTTACTGGGCCGATACGAGCTTGAATGATACTTGAGAAAAGTTTCTCCCACCTAAGGATGTAAGCAATACTTGTGTTATTTTATGCTTATATACTTATTTGATATTTTATCTTGAAAGGTAACCAAATGGGGAGATAAGTCCGTTCCAAAAGAATGGCTTGTATGTATCCATGAATTATTAACGCAAATTTTACAGATTGCAAGTTGGATACATTGATAATACACTGCACAGATTAAAGTCCCATAAGAACAAAATATGGGTATAGCAGTGATCAATATGATGCACGCCTGTTGCGTAGCAAATGATATGGATTGAAGTCCCGAAAGGACAATCCTTTAACATGTCAATATTGATATTGTGCACGCCTAATGCGTAGCAAATTATATGGGTTAAAGTCCCAGAAATTAATTGACATGTATGTATTAATCTGTGGCATGCCTGCAGCATGACAGATATATGGGTTCTAAATGTTCCAACTCCCTAAATGGAGATTATCCACGCCCTACTATAAAATAACGCTCCATTGGAGGTTATAATCCACATTCTCACATAATAAAAGCCCCCTGCAGTGGCTTGGGTACCCAAAAGCAAAGAAATGCTTATAATTGATGCATGCACATGCACATGAGAATGGTGGGATCATGAATTGATGAATGACAAATTTTGATTTTGGAGTAGCTACTCAAATCATCAATGGGTTGTGTTGATTGGAACCACGTTCAATTATTAAATGTCGACAATATCATTGGCCAAAATGGAATGAGGCAATTCCATTATAGATGAGAATGAACGTGAAAGAACAAACCCACAGTACGAACCCCAAAAGATGTTAATATTGAAAGTTATACTTGGGTGTTCGGAATAAAAGGGAATATACCTACTTTGTATGACACAATGTTTCTGGCAGAAACAAGGAATGTTGGGTTTTCTCCATATTTACAGATTCAATTGTGCCCCCTTATTGCACATTTACGGAGACCAACATGTTATCTTTAAGGGTTATTAAATGCACGGAGCATATCACCAGAAGTGATTCCCTAAAGATGTATAAATAGCAGGGTTAAAGCTATATAATGTGTCATAAAGTTTAATCGCTTAAACAAAATCCTTGAAAGGATTGCAATTGCATGAAGCAAGTCCCTGAAGGACATGTGCCTGAAGCACAAAACCTGTACTCAATTCTAAATACGCATAAATTGCCTCAGTGAGTACATTGATTATAATATGTTTGCAACATATTGAAACTCTTGAAGAGTTCAAGAAATATTTGTCTCGACTTAAAGATCGAGCATTATGCCAACAAGATTCTTGCTTATACTAAGAAAGTATTGAAGCATTTTTATGAGGATTATCCGTTGGGCACTTTAAGGATTTTCCGGAAGTATATTGGACCGGACATCATATTTTCCAGATATAGCTCAACTCCATCACCATCATTTTGGGATGATGTGAGGTATATTTGATGCTATCTTGCATAACACCATGTACGGGCATATTGTTTTCAAGTGAACTTACAAATAGCCTAAGTTTTGTTGGAAACGCGGACTCTGAAAATTTCTATGATTTACATAGAGATAGCTCACTGGAAATATATTTACTTACTCAACTACGAGAATTGTTAATGGCTACATCCTCCACTCACTCCGAAAGATTCTCACTCCAAAAGATAGTCATGAAGACATCAGGGGGAGATATTAATCAGGGGGAGCATCTAGAAGTATGTTATACTGATTGTTGTACTCTTCTTTCTTCCTTCCATCAGTTTTCTACCTCACTAGGTTTTCTCCAAGCAAGTCTTTAATGATGCAACCGACATATCATTTGTGGTCTCCAAGGAGGAGTGTTGTAAAGTCAACAATGTGGATCCCAAAATGGCAAGCCCCACTACTCAATTGATTGAAGAATATTAATGATGCTTGTCTGCCAATTATTCGAGTGAAGCCAAATACTTGTGAAGTGAACAGCCAATGTCTTTGGCCTATAAATAGATACCTCCATCAGTAGAAGAGGGTGCTTTGAGAAGAGGAAGAGAAGGAAGAAAGATGGTGAGTGAGTGGAGAGGAAAGAGAGTAGAGAGAAATTCTCCAAGAGAGAAAATTCAGTGAGCCACACATATTGTAAACACTAAAGTTGTAGCCCTATTATTTTATATAATGGAAAAGTTACTGCTGCTGCTCTCCGAGGATGTATGCATAGCCGAACCTCGTTAAATGTTGTGTCTCATCTACATTACGTGTAGCTCAATATTCGCACATATTCCAGTTCATTTTATAACAAAGGTGGATTTTCATATTTTAGTGAAAATTGATATTATGGTGGAGAAAGATGATGGGTATTTTATCATGTGATTTTGGATTAAGATTATTAAATTAAGTATGTTTAATTTAAAGTTGGACAAACATAACCAAAATACCCCTATGTGTGAATAATTACCCAAATATCCTTGTAGGCCAAAAAATTGCAAGCAACATTAGAAGATAGAATGTCCATCTTTGCTGTATCAGCACAACAAATAATATTATACAATATTAATTATAATAATATTACAATAATATTACAATAATATTATACAATATTAATTATTCATAATAAGAGGCCTACAAGCCTGGATCTTTGCTGTATCAGTTCTTATTTTCGTACATCGAACACACACCATTAAACTTAAAGCATGGAAAAACAGACTACTTTTTCTTCTTATTGATCATGTCCTTCTTCAATTGGTTTGGTTCAGCTTCTTCTTCTCCTAAACTATAGGATGAAGCACTAGCTGGAGCCTTCGTCAGGTCTGGTGTTCAGTGGCGGATCCAGGATATTTCCTTCCAAGGGTAAATGTCTAAAGGTGAAAAAAATTTATACAAAATATACTCATAAAAATGAAACGATAATATTAGAATTCATAATTCATAGAAAAAAACCACATTACAATTGTCCACGACGAGTTTTCATATTCTGAAAACGTAGCATTATAGTTTCATTATCAATACAAGCAAACACATCTTTCTCAATATAAACAAGTAAACTATCACTCAACCATTGATCTCCCATTCATGCGAAGTGGACCTTTCACAATATTCATAGCAGAAAATGCTCTCTCCACAGAAGCAGTTGCAACCGGTAAAGTTAAGGCTAATCTGAGAAGCAAATAAACATAATTATATGTTCTATGCAACCCTTTCTCCACCATTTTTCTTGCAAGGCTACCAATCCCTTTCAATTGAGAAAAATCAGTCATCGTACGCATATGAGTAATATAAATCTCAAGTTGATCTTCAAGTGCCAAGAGATCTCGGGAATTAAAATCTTGAGGATAAAATTCAGCAAAACGAAGTAGCTTTTGTTTGTCAAAAGCTATGAATGAATCATCTGGACTCAAACATGTCAAACAAAGAAGTAACTCAGTATTTACCTCACTAAAGCGACGATTTAATTCCGCAAGTTGCCACTCAATGATTTGAATAAAGATGTCCACACGATAATGATGGAGGTGTTATTATAGGAGCTCTCCGATGTGATCTCCATTGAGCTACATATGCATCATCCATGTTTGGAACCAAGATATCATGTTTGGCACAAAAGGAAGATACTTGATCAAGCAAAGCTTCAAATGCATTCTCTCTCATGTGTTGTAGTTGGACGTCCTTGCAAACTTTGACTAAAGTCATTGCATTCTCAATATCTTGGTCTTTCCTCTGTAATTCTTGTGACAAGTCATTTGTGGCTCCCAATATAGATCTCATGAAAAATAGGTGAAATACAAACTCAAAAGATTGTATTTCTCTCAATGACCTATTTGCTTCACCTAGATTATCAGTGGAGCCATCCTCAATAATAAATTTGAGCACTTTCACCACAGATTTAAACATGGAAATGATACTAAGTAATGTACCATAATGTGAGTTCCAACGTGTATCACCGGGACGCTTGAGACAAGTTTCTTGATTTAAGCCTCGCCCTGTTGGAAAAGTATCTTTTTCTAGAGCTTCCGTAGCATCCTTTTGTAGTTGATCTCTAAGAATGTCACGACGCTTGCACGATGCTCCAACAATATTAACCAAGCTATTGCAAGATGTGAAGAAAGTGGCAATATCAGCATTTCCCTTTGCCACGGCCACAAGAGCCCACCGCCGACGCCAGTGCCCACAAGAGCTCACAGGAGGCACTTATTCAATTTTCTGCTGCCCAATGCCCACCGCCGACGCCACTTTACTGCCTCTACCGACTGATTTGTGAGGGGGGAGGGAAAGCCACCATTGAATTGGATTGGAGGTTGGTTGTTTTAGTTGGGGTTGGAATTTAGGTTAGAGAATTTGATATTGAGAAGAAGAAATGGGTTTTGAAACTGATGGGTTTCGGGCAGCACAGCAGCTGTGCTGCTGTTTTGTTTTGTTTTTTTTTAAACCTGTGCCAAAACGACGTCGTTTTGGCCAGGTGTTATTAAAAAAAAAAAGTATAAGTGAAACGACGTCGTTTTGAAGAATAGCGCGCAAAAAAAAAAAAACCTTAAGTGCAACGACGTCGTTTCGACGTCGAGGGCGCAAAAAAAAAAAAAACCACTTAAATGAAACGACGTCATTTTGACGTCGACCAAACAAAAAAAAAGGATGCGCGCAAGCTCTCCACAGCTGCACAGCAGCACAAGAGTTTGCCCCATTGGGGCATTTCATCGAGCACCTTGCGAGGGTCAATTTGGGCGGCTCTAATGGAGGATTTCAGAGGTTGCAGGGGTCAATTGACCACCCTTGCTCCTCTGTGGATCCGCCCCTGCTGGTGTTGCCAACTCCTGTGACCCCAACCTTCTTGTAGCGTTCACCTGCAATAACTTCATCGTCAGAAAAGTTTAAACCACCTTGACCTGGTCCATTGAAAGAGTCCGCTATCCCAACATTCTCACTGCCCGATTCTGCTCTAATTTCATTGTTACGAAACTGGTTCCCATAGCTGCCGCCTCCTCCCTTACTCATTTTAACTTTAGGGAGACTAGGGAGGGGCCTTATTTAGGAAGAGGCTAAGGACTCTGGGAATAAGAAGAGGGCTTGATGAAGTATAATTAACTTTTAGAATGGATTTATTCGTGGAAAGCTCTTTTTATAATTACTCCTTCCATTGCCATTAGTGTATGTTCGTTTCATTAACTTTTTTTATTATTTCAAACAGTTGTTTTTAAATTGGAATAAATTTTTCGGATTTGTTAGGTAACAAATTAAAATAAGAAAAAGTCATGTTTTTACACTCACCTTTATACTTTTATGTGTTTACTTCCGTTTTCTTTATCGAATAGGGCCCTACCTTACCACTTGACATCAAAAGGTCCAATACCCCTGTTATCATCTTCGTTGACAAGATTCGGTCGTGCTTGCACCTAGGCCTCATCAATGGGCTAGGCTGGACTAGTTCGGCCCAAATTTAATGGGCTTGGACCGGGCCAAACTTCAAAAAGGAGAGAGAAAATAACGGCCTAGGGCGGGCTCATTTTTTTAGAAAATTCAAAACCCAGACCCGATTCATGGGTCGGACTTGAGAAAGCCCATCGGGCCAGACCAAGCTAAGCCCAACGAGCCGGGTCGAAATAGGTCTACTTCATTCGAAAGAAAGAAGAAGAAGAGAAGAAAGAAACAATGTGCCATTCAAAAAGAGGCACTCAGCTGCATCATAATTAGACCGTAACACGTTTTAAGAAATAATTTTAAAAAATATTTTAAACAAAAAGATGGTATGAATAAATATGCAAATGCTTGGTGATGGGTTGAAGAAAAGCATTATTATATTTGGTGGTATGATTATGTTTGGTGATATGATATGTTGTTCGTCTTATTCTTGATATATATAATTGTTGTATTAATAATTGACACAAATTAATGTGCTAATCATCCAATTATAAACTAGGAATGAGTAAAGAAAAGTAAATTAAATGGAACAAAACAAGAAACCCAAAATAAACACAAACAACAATTTCTATCATCCCTTTTATCACCACTGTATCGTCACTATATCACCATGGTAGCACTAGTTTATTAGGTTTTAGGCAGAGACGAATTATGAAATTCCTCTGTTTTTTAGTTTCGACATCTGTCCAATTTTTTACCTATAACTTTTCAACCATTTATGTAAATTTTGTGTTCTTTATATGGTTGGATTCAACATAGAAAAATGAAGAACATAATCAAGACCAAATGTAAAAAATGGATACAAAAATGAGCAGAATTCAGTGAAAATAGACACAATGTTTCAAGCAAGTAACACACACAAATGAGAAGGGGGAGGGGGGGTGTTGTTGTTTGTGATTCAAGTGATATAATCCTAATCCTAAACCTTTATTTATACATAATTATATATGTATGCAGGCCTAATTGCCCGGGCTTTCTTAGGCTTAATCGGGCTAGGCTTCAAACACCCAAGCCTAAGCACAGCCTAGCCCAATGAGAGTCGGGCCATCCCAAAGCCCACAACAGATCGGGCTGGACTATTTCTCGATGGGCCGGGTGGGCCCCCATCGGCCCATGAGCCCGTGGGCCAAATGATGAGACCTACTTGCACCTAATCCTTTGTCTAACATTTGGTTAGGTAATTTTAAATTTTTTTTATAAATAATAATGTGTTTATTTTGTGATTTTTTGTCGGAATTTCGTAATTTATTAAAAATCAAATATCTTTTTTTTTTTTTTTGGTGGTCAAAGTTAAAAATTAAATATCTATTAATTTCTTTTTTAATATATACCTATTACTCTTTTTTTGTATCTGTTAAAGTTTATAGATAATGGTCCACCTTAATGTGATATAATGATAGATACCTTAATGTGTTTATTGTTGGCACCTAATGAGTAGTAGGCTATTAAAGTTTATAGATAATGGTCCACCTAAGCAGCTCCTTTTGCCAAAATGTTTTCAAAGTTCTTGGCTGGATTTCCATTATAACATTGACATTCAGACACACTGACAATGACATCCGAACTAATTGTTGAATTTTTCCAGTCTTGGTCATTAGTAGACAAACTAACATGAGATGATGATGAGACACAATGCGCGTACATGATGTGCTTAAAATTTATTTTTTCGGTTGAAAAGGAGATGCTTAGATTAAATCCAAACCAAACCTTATGCACGCAATCCTCTACCATTATTATTCCATTTCGTTTTCACAGTTGTAACAATCATAGCCTACTACTCATTAGGGGCCAACAATAAACACATTAAGGTATCGATCATTATATCACATTAAGGTGGACCATTATCTATAAACTTTAAGTAAATTTAGGTTTTAGCCACAAAAAAACTTTTACTTTTGGAAAAAGTCAAAGTTTTTTTCAAAAAAGACATAAAAACCTCTCAACTTTCTAATCAAAGACATGCAAATGTAAAGGATTCCTTAGGAAATTCAAAAATAAATAAGGGCAATTTTGTCCATTTTGGCTTCTTTTAAAAAATTTCTCTCTCCTTTGGGTTTTTCCAAAGTCTCCCTAAACTTTAATAGATACAATAAAAGAGTAATAGGTATATATAATCATTCATTAAAAAAGAAAATAATAGATATTTGATTTTTAATGAATTACGAAATTCCAACAAACAATACAAAATAGACACATTATTATTTATAAAAAAAAAATTAAAAATTACCTAACCAAATGTTAGAAAAAGGATTAGGTGCAAGCACGACGGAATCTTATTGACCAAAATGATAAGGTAGGCTAGGGCGCTACTTTTCATGTCAAGTGGTAAGGTAGAGCGCTATTCGATGAAGAAAACAAGAAGTGAAGACATAAAAGTATAAAAGTGAGTGTAAAAACATGACTTTTTCTTATTTTAATTTGTTACCTAATTAACAAATACGAAATTTATGCCAATTTAAAAACCACTGTTTGAAGTAAATAAAAAAGTTAATGAAACGAACATCCACTAATGGCAATGGAATGAGTAATTATAAAAAAAGCTTTCCACAAATAAATTCATTCTAACATGATATTTTATACAAAAACTCTTAGAGAGCCTTTTTGAAAAGAAAATCCTCACATTACCACCCGAAACTCAAAGTGATCGACTTGGCCCTTTTGACCTATATTTTGCGTCTCACGTTACCCCCCACTAAAAGGAAGAAGAAGTTCGGGGGGCAATATGAGATTTGACTAATGTTTCAGGGGGCACCGTAGTAATTAAGCCTTTTATTATGTTTTTTTTAATACAAATAATATTAGAGGAAAGGAAAATCGAACCAAGGACCTCGCAAATGCAAGGATAAATATTATTAATCACTTGAACTACTTACAAGCCATTGCCCCTAATCACGGCTTGTAGACAAGAAAAAACAAAATTTTGATAATATTTAGGGTACTTATTTTTTACTCCAAGCCACTGGTGCTTATTTTTCTTCGTCACCATGCTCATTATGAGAATGTGAAGGTAAAGAGTCTCACATTGGAAAGTTGATAAACCTAGCAAGGGCTTAGGGATTATAAAGAGTTGGGTTACTCCTTCCATAGCCAATTGGTTTTGGGGTGGAACCTCAACTTCCTCCACTCACTTTTACTTTACAATCAAGCTTTGCTAGCGAGCACTTGAACTTGTATCTATATAAGGGAGAGGGGAAGCAAAGACCGATACTCACACTCTTAATATTAAACTCCCTAAAGTGAACATGGAAAAGGGAGGAGGCCGCAGCAGCAGGAACCGTACATTTTCTTGCAATGAATTTATTGCAGGTGAACGCTGCAAGAATGTTGGGATACAGGACTCTTTCAAAGGACTATGTCAAGATTTGCACAACATTTCTGACAATAAATTTAGTGCTGGTGAACGCTGCAAGGATGTTGGGATACAGAACTCTTTCAATGCACTAGGTCAAGACAACCTTTCTGGCAATAAATTTAGTGCAGGTGAACACTGCCAGAATGTTGGGATAAAGGGCTCTTTCAATGGTGAAGGTGCTGTCAAATTTTATCCAGCTGGTGCTGCATCCTATAGTTTAGGAGAAGAAGAAGCGGAATCAATAAGAAGAAAAAAGTAGTCTGCTGTTCTTCGACGCTTTAAGTTTACTGGTGCATGTTCGATGTACGAAAACAAGAGTTGATACAGCAAAGATCCAGGCTTGTAGGCTCTTATTATGAATAATTATTATTGTATAATATTATTGTAATTCCATTGCTTTTGTTTCGTTTGTACCAAGTTTGTGGGGATATTCTATCTTCTAATGTTGCTTGCAATTGTTTCGATCTTGTACAAGCTCAATTACTTGGTTTAGGAACATAGAGGTTCATTCATTGATGACAGGTTTCAACATGGTTTAAACTACAAGTTATGTGTTTTGGTTATGGGGATATGGTTAAGCCAGCAGTTCTATTCTATTTATTTTGGATGACCATTTGTGTTGAGAGACAAACAGAAGTGCTTCCTATAGAAGCATTCCCAAATGGGTCCATCCATATACACCCATACCAAGAGTTTACTAGCATCAAGAGAGAACAAAGACTTCATAGGAATACTAATATGGAGGATGCAAATAAGGTTCTCGATTGAAATTAAGACAGGAAATAATAATTCTTTGGTTTGGAAATTCGCTTTTCTCTTGAACCTCTTGTAGCATGTATCACTTAGGCTCATTTTTTCTTTTTCTGTATTTCTCTATCATAAGTTCTGGTTGTTGGATTCATAAATCCATGTTTTGCACAATTGAATTATATTGACATGCATTCAGCTCGTATTTGCATATTACAGATGTCTACAAGAAAGGCTAGTACCGATGTCCATGAATTTGAGGGAATGTTTCATGTGCATTTTAAAGTGACATCGGTTATTGGGCATGTTAGGTTAATTTTTCTCCCGGAGCTATCACCTTTGAAATCTAGCAATCCTTCCCAAATGTTAAATTGTCAATGCTATTCTGGTATAATCGTCAAGCTTTGGGCTCAAGCTTAATAGTTTGTTTGGTACATTTCTAACTTAGTGCCGCCGTTTCTTTCAAAATCTAGTGTAGACTCTCTCTCTCTCTCTCTCTCTCTCTCTCTCTCTCTCTCTCTCTCGTGTTTTGTTTGCAGATTATTATTTATACTGTTTCGCTTCCAGTCCATTAAGAATTTCTCTTTGTTGTGTATGATTGAAGCAATCGAACATATATCTTTTGAATATGTTCCATTTGATTGACTGATCTGAAGATATTTTGTTCTATTTCAGCTTCTTGTTCATGTAATTGCATATCCATATATCTACGTACATTCCTCTTCTATTTGTGTATACTTTCTTTAGCCCACCATACGTTTCCCTTTACAGAGATCAATATGGTTTGTGTTATTGGTGGGGTAACTAGAAATTTTATGGTGTAAATAAAGGCCACTATAATTTTTGCACTAGAAACTGATAGAATTCATAGTTTTAAGAGTGTGTATGGAGGATGTGTTTGGGAGTGAGGCTTGAGAGAACGTTGCTCTCAGTGTAAAGAAAACAGAAGAAGAATAGAATGAATTGAAATCTGTTACATCTCTTTCATTACAAGCAGCTCCCAAGGATATAACCGTTGAGGAGAGAGAAGAGAGATTCTTCTCTAACTGCCTCAAACAAGACTCAATCCTAGCCATTAAACTATCATCCTATGAGATGATTACACTTGTCTCAATCTAACACCACACTTAAGAAACAACTTGGCCTCTAATCCAATGGTCCTTATTACAACAATTAGAGAAAGCCTTTTAAACTAAAAAATGAAAAACAGAGCCATTCAAACTAAATAGAATGGCGGGAAGCATTTTCAGCTTTAGTTCAAAGGGTTACACACCAACACTCCCTTCTAACCCTTTGACTGACTTAACTCCAAGTAGATTTCTGAGATACACAAAACGATCCTTGGATAAAGCCTTGGTTAGGATGTCTGCAATTTGATCTTCAGATTTGCAGTAGATTAGCTCAATCTCCTTTGCTTGAATAGCTTCTCAGATGAAATGGAATTTCCTGCTTATGTGCCTGGATTTCTGATGAAAGACAGGATTCTTTGCCATTGCTATGGCAGAGGTATTGTCACACAAGATTTGTGTGCCATCCACTTGTTCTTCTCCAAAATCCTCAAGTATAAACCTTAGCCATTTAGCTTGTGATGTTGCTTCAGCAGCACTCACATATTCAGCTTCTGCAGTAGACAAAGCTACTGTATTTTGTTTGATTGAGGCCCAAGAGAACATACCAGATCCCAGAGTGAACACATATCCTGATGTACTTCTTCTGTCATCTTCACTGCCTGCCCAGTCACTGTCACAGTAGCCAATTAAGGTAGCTGCCATACCCTTTTTATACTCAACTCCATATTCAAGAGTGCCTTGAACATACCTCAACACTCTTTTGGCTGTTCCCATGTGCTTTCTAGTAGGATTATGCATAAATCTAGCAAGCAGACTTGAGGCAAACATGATGTCTGGTCTTGTAGCTGTCAGATACAGCAAGCTTCCTACAATCTGTCTATATTCACTCTCATCTGCCATCTCACTTCCATCTTCTTTGCACAGCCTTTCATTTGCTACCAAGGGGGTTGCCACTGATTTGCAGCCTTTTAAACCAAACCTCTCAATCACTTTCATTGCATATTTCTTCTGATGAAGAAATATGAATTTATCATTTTGCACAACTCCCATGCCAAGAAAGTGATACAGCAGCCCGAGATCAGTCATCTCATAGTGCTTCATCATGTCATTCTTGAATCTTTCAAGCATTTCTCCACAACTCCCAGTATAAACAATATCATCTACATAGAGAGAGACAATGAGAATACCTGAGCCTTTATCAGTTTTAATGTAAAGTGTGGCTTCACTTGGACTTTTCTTGAAACCTGCCTTGTTGAAGTAGGAATCAATCTCATCATACCATGCCCTTGGAGCTTGTTTTAAACCATACAAGGCCTTGTTCAGTTTATACACTTTGATTTCTTCATTTTTCTGCACAAAACCCTGCGGCTGCTCCACATACACTTCTTCTTTTAGGACTCCATTCAGAAAAGCAGATTTTACATCCAATTTATACATATTCCATTCCTTCTGTGCAGCAAGAGCAATCAAGGTCCTTGTGGCCGTGGCAAAGGGAAATGCTAATATTGCCACTTTCTTCACATCTTGCAATAGCTTGGTTAATATTGTTGGAGCATCGTGCAAGCGTCGTGACATTCTTAGAGATCAACTACAAAAGGATGTTACGGAAGCTCTAGAAAAAGATACTTTTCCAACAGGGCGAGGCTTAAATCAAGAAACTTGTCTCAAGCGTCCCGGTGATACACGTTGGAACTCACATTATGGTACATTACTTAGTATCATTTCCATGTTTAAATCTGTGGTGAAAGTGCTCAAATTTATTATTGAGGATGGCTCCACTGATAATCTAGGTGAAGCAAATAGGTCATTGAGAGAAATACAATCTTTTGAGTTTGTATTTCACCTATTTTTCATGAGATCTATATTGGGAGCCACAAATGACTTGTCACAAGCATTACAGAGGAAAGACCAAGATATTGAGAATGCAATGACTTTAGTCAAAGTTTGCAAGGACCACTACTACAAAAAAGCAAAAAGACGACGGTAAAACACCGTCGTGTATTCGGTTTTTCAATGGTCGTGGAATCCACCGTCATCTTTTCCCTCATAAACCACGACGCTAAATCACCGTCGTTGTTAAAATATACAACGTCATCAACAAATACAAAACGACGTCTTTGTACTGCAAAAAGATCTAAAAAAGCAGTCGAGGATGAGAATAGACGACCAACTCTCTAAAAAAACCGTCGTTAAAAAAGGAAAAATATGACACATATTAACAGAACAAGGCCGCAAGATAGACATACAACGACGAAAATTAAAATAAGACGCCGTTAAATATCATTTTCACGACAATAAAAAATATGACGTCTTTAAATACATAAGAAGACGACGTTATTTATTCCTACTACGTCGCCTATATAAAAACAGCCGTCGTAAAATAAATTTTCCACTTCGATTTTTCTATAAAAGATGACGTGGAAATAGTTGTCAGTGTCATTATTTACGACGTATGTATTTATAGAGTAGACGTTGAACAACGAAACAACGTCGGTTACAAATATATGAGAGTCGTATTACAAAATTTATACGTCCTATTTTCAGAAACAAACAACGACGATAAATATTAGACGTTGTTAAATAAAACAACGTCGAAAACAAATAAAAACAGACGTGTTTAGTCTGCTAAAGTTTTAAAAATTTGTCGAGGATGAGAATAGACGACCAACTCAAACAAATCACCGTCGTTAAAAAGGAAAAATATGACACATATTGAAAGAACAAGGCCGCAAGATAGACATACAACGACGAAAACTAAAACACTACGCCGTTAAATATAATTTTCACGACAAGAAAAAATATGACATCTTTAAATACATGAGAAGACGACGTTATTGAAATCTACTACGTCTCTTATTTAAAAATAACCGTCGTGAAATAAATTTTCCACTTCGATTTTTCTAAAAAAGATGACGTGTAAATAGTTGTCAGTGTCATTATATACGACGTATGTATTTATGTAGTTGACGTTGAAATGCGAAACAACGCCGGTGGCATTTATATAGTGGACGTTGTATTTATATGTATTCATTACTCACGACGCACTTATTAATGTAGACGACGTTGAACTTCTAAACAACGTAGGTTCCAAATAAATGAGAGCCGTATTACAGAACATATAGACGGCGTTGATTATGATGAGAGCCGTATTACAAAGAACTTGCGACGTGGAAAATGTATGATGACGTCGTATTTTTTAACGTTCAGATTATATATCTCGTTTTTTAGACGTCGGTATTATGGGATTGGAGTCGTGTTATTTTGAATTACATGGCGGTTCTTAATCCTTCCCCGACGCGATATCCTGAATAATTGCTTCACAATAGCGTCGTGGTTCTTCATTGTTACGTTGCTTTAAGACGTCGGTAAATATGCTGAATAAATGGTTAACCATAACGCCGTGTTTTATTTGAACAGACGTTGTTTTTTATGCAGAATATAATGATTTAATCTGGATCCAGTATTTTTTGCACTGATTGTTTTGTGGCCAAAACCTGTATAATGAAAGTGAAGAAATCACATTACAATATATTACAAAATTAATGTCATACACTGCCAATTACATAAGCATCATTCAATCCATATATATTCACACCCACCTCGAATATTTTGACCACCTAACTCACCCACCAGTTCATCAAATGTGTCAACATTTGGCATCCCTCTAGTAAATGGCTCACACTCAATTATCACATCACCTAAGACTTCATCACCAATAACATCATTATATTCTCTATTAGGCATTGATAACACTACCGACCAACCACGATGCATCGGGTCGTCAAAAAAAAATATTTGTTTGACTTGAGAAGCCAAAACAAATTGGTCATTCCTATGTCCAATTTTACTCAAATCTACAAGGGTAAATCCAAGTTCGTCGACTACAAGACCAGAACTATCTATCCAATCACACCTAAAGACTGGGATTGTAAACTTTTGGTAGTCAAGGTCCCAAATTTCTTGAATGACACCATAGAAACCCATATTTGAGAGAATTGGGTTTTTATCCTTGGCACTAGCAACTTGCATGGTATGTGTAAGTAAATAAACTCCACTATTTTGAGTTGTCCGCACATCATCTTGTGCCTTGATATTGAATTTAATACTTTTAATAAGATAGCTCCTATATAATGGCACTGCCATGTTTGGACCAGCTGCTAGCCACCTTAAATTTTCTGATACGCCATGATTGTCTTCCTCAAGTTCACTTTGAACCTGCAAATTAATCAAATCTTAATTCAATCTAACATAGAAATAAGAAGAAAATTAAAAGAGAAATATGTTATTCAACAACATATACCTTGAAGCGTAGCCATTGAATGAAA
>NW_023010264.1:0-27216 GCF_902201215.1 Prunus dulcis | reverse complement strand
AATGCGTTTGAATCTTAAGGGCTCCTAACTCTTGTTGCAAATCCTATATTTGGATTAAACACTTTGTTGACTTTTATTTTCATTCAAATTTTGTTTTGCCTTACTCTCGGGTCTCTTTATTGACCAAATTATTGTCAAGTCATTTTGTTGGCTTGAGTTCATACTATTGACAATGTAGGATCTATCTGCATGGATTCCATTAGTTTCAGTCTTAGAACTAAAAGTCCCACTGAAATGAGATCTAATTCATCATTTGGCATAACAAATCAAAAATAAACAGACATAGAATAATTCATCTTACAGAGTAATCAAGAAGCTCAAAGTTCGAATAATTCATAGAATAATTCAACTTACAGAGTAATCAAGAAGCTCAAACAGTGTAATTATTAAGAAGCTCAAAGTGTGAATAATTCATAGAATAATTGAATTCGAATAATTCGTAGAATAATTCAACTTACACAGTAATCAAGCAGCTCAAAATTGATGAGATAGGTTCTTGCTTTTTGGGATCTGAAAAGTTCGTCGATGAGACAGGTGAGATCTGAATTGGAGGGAAATCAGAGCAAATGTAATATGCACTGTATCGGTGGGTAAAAATCCAGTTCAACCCGACCCGACCCAATCACAAATGGATTTACTATTTGGAAATCAGAATGTTCTCTTTGAAAGATTATATATATGTTTTGGTTTTCCAAAACTACTAAAACCTGAACCCGGAACTGTAGCAATTGCATCGTAAAAATGGAGCATATCTAGATAGGTAAGTTGGGGAGCTTAGGCGTAAGTCAATAGTCGCATCGTTAAGGAGGTTTTTTTTCCCCCTCCTTTGGAAGGTTTTAATGGGTAACTTTAAGGGTACGTAATTTATTATTGTTATTATTTTTTTTGTAGTGAAGAAATTTACTAGCTATTTGTATGTATGCAACCTTGATTTCTGTTTGTATGTGTTTTCGTGAGGCTTAATTTGGTGTGTTTTACTTGTATGCACTTCACCCTTATCTTAATTTGTTCGTATTTTCCCTTTTAAACAGACCAGTGGACAATTTCAAGTGCGGAAGTACCATGTCAATGTAATGAACTAAATAATAGCCCAATACAAATGGGCGTTATTGGCAAAGACTTTATAGTTTTTAACCAAAGAGGGTTTACTCTTCCTAGTGAAATGCAGTCATGAGCAGCGATGGAGGCTTCCCCGAGTCCAATACCCCAACATGGTATAATCGAGTCGAAGGCCCAGTACATAAAGCCTACAAAATTGGCTCCATCACGGGGTTATGGCTCATACCATGATTTGTGGATTTTATTTTATTTTATTTTTTTGCCAAAGATTTTTCTCATTTGTTTATAGCATATGATTTGGATCATGATTTTTCTATTTAGTTGTTAAATTTACATTGTATATGTAATGTTTCAAGATTTTTTTCAACTTAGGGCCACTGATCACCATTTTAATTTTAATTTTTAGTGTTTATTTTTTGTGCTTAAGAGTATAGAGGAAAATGAGTGAGAATAAAAGTGAGATTGAGAAATCAATTAATTTTCTTTTTTCTTACCCTTATAAATTTTGCCATGTGTGAACTTAATGGCCTAAACGAACAAATTGACCTTATCAATTCATCTAAATTTAAGTTCCTAAATTTCAGTTCACTTGGTAGAAATGGTCCCTTAGAAAATGATGCCTTTCCCAGTTGATATATGCCAATCAAGGAGGCTAGCTTCTTCAATATACAACCTTCATGGTTAAATGCATACAAATGAGAGAAGGAATAACGGATTGTATATGTACTCAATCAAGATCCGATTCTGACGCAGCACAAGCAACAAAGGTCTCAAGCGAAACCTTGAGTAACAAGAAAAACTGGATTCCACCAGAAAATTAAGAGAAGCTCTCTTAGAATAATGTTATTAAAACTGAGTTGCCAGAAACGTTAGACAAACCTGTCTAAATACACAATTCTCAACAACCCTCAACCCTTCAACTGTCAGGGGAGTTATTACATAAAACTGAAGAAAAAAAACAGAATTAATTTGGAGTCTTAATAACGTAACTCCTAAACTGTCCAAAACAGAATTTATTTGAAAATTAACTACCAAACTTTAACTGCAGTTTTGGAAGGCCAAATGACCTCAGAATGCCAAAATCCATCATATGTCATGGCAAAGCGGTGAGTTAGACTCGTGGCGTCGTTCCCTTTCCGAAATGGTATTTTGTGTCCTAATCAGATCTTGGACGACAAAACTGCAAATTCCCACTACGTCCTTTTTCTAGCTCAACCGCGATAAAATCTGTCATCTGTTCTACATCAGATTCTTTAAATCATTCTCACTACATGCTGATCAGTAAATGCAGCAATTGTTGCAACTAAAACAAAATAAGCAGCTGCAGCATAGAGTAAACTTGGAACAGTTGGTTTTTTTTTTTTTTTTTTTTTTGGTTCCCTTCTTTTTTCTGGTATATTTTGAATATATGAGTGGCTATAAGCTTAATGAAAGTTGAATAATTTTTGACATCTCAACTTAAATTAGATTGTTGCTACTACTTTCATATGGGACTGGGAAACGGTTGAGAAGGTCAACTGACATGGAGGATGAGAATAGCATTGCAAAGGTGGATGTAGCACTTGCTACCTGCTAAAGATAAGAAATCATCAATCTCGCTTCCAGCTTATTTTGGTTGCAGATGTGATTTTCCCTTCCTGATATTTTCAGTTATGATACCCGAAAATGTATGTTATGGATGATAGGCTATCAGCCACCATACCAAGTACCAACTACCATCCCACAGCTGCAGTAAAGAAAAATCTGATGCAACTTCCAGTTTGTGATTTCCTTTCCTTTGGATGCAATCACCCTTGTGCTTTTGCATAAGCATATAGCTTCAAAGAGCGTATCAGGGACTGCAGTTGGTACCTATGAAATGATATATATTATGTTCAGCTGGTCATCATTGGGAAAATATGAGGTTTAAATTATATTGCATGTTTTTCTGGTTCTTAGGCAAACGATTCTAAAGCTTAATTTCAATCCAAGTGCACCCAAAATCAGCTTATAGTCCTCCCGACAGCTTTATAATTTCATTTCATGGTTCTTAGGGAATGCATTTGAGTTATCATGCTTTTGTTGTGATGTGTGACCATATATAGCAAACCTAACAGATCGAACCTGACTACATTGCTAGTGATGTCTGCATAAAGATTCAGATAGATTCATTCAGTAACAAAATTCAAAGCAATAGTGCGTCCCCTGAAAATGCAGAGGAATTAGAAAGATCGAACTTGACTACATTTCTAGTGATGATCTTATCTTTTGAAAAGCTTATTTAGTTATACAGAACTACATAGTAAAATAACTTACCTTACCTTAACAATGTGAACAATAAGAAAAGCCACCGAGACATACACAAGCAGCGATAACTCCTTCCAGTAAATGTTGTGTGATATAGGTACCTGGACAGAGTTGTTCACAAATTCAATAAGACAGAATCTGAAACAACTTCAAAATTGCAGATACCCAAGAACTTGGAACTGTCCTGCTCATCTTGCAATGAAACCATCTGCAACAAAGGAGGTGTGCGCTTTAGAGTTTTTTTTTTTTTTAGTTCATATTAGTGCATAATCTCTAAACTTGGTCTATATATACACTCACCGCCACGTTTGGACACCAATTCCAACTGCTTTTCTGCTTCCTCAAAGTCATGTGAAACCTCAAATTCCTTGTTAGTACGTTGGTAACAGACCCTACTCATTGATAACCCAGGGGATCTGGATAGTTGTGTGACAATCTTACCTTCTTCATCATTGTCTCTTTCTTCCATGTTTATATGCCTTTCATTAAAGCTTTTGTTGCTGTACCAGCCAGAACTCAGAAGAATATCTAATAAGATTATTGGGAGTGTATATTCTGTAGACACTACAGAGAATTTTTTTAAGTTGGATAATGGTTGGTTATTCTATAAAGTTCTCCTGCATTTTTCCAAATAACTCAAGAAATAGCGACTTTCAGAAGGAACAAAGAAAGTTAATAAACAATCCAGTAGAAGCTTTGAAAGTTTAACAAAATAGTTCAAATGTTTGGTATTGATAGCATTTTTACGCCAAGTTTGGAAGTTTCTAGAGGACGATTAAGAGCAATATATGTAAAGATTTGATATGCTTTTCTTTTAGTTGTGTTCATATTCCATTTTATCAGTTCAGTTCTCAAAGTAAAAAACTAGTTAGGAAATTGTGGTCAAAATGTTGTTACCTAAGAAGAGAATAATAAGTACAACGGTGACCATCCAGTCAGCGAACATGACTTTGAAAGCAATTCCTGTGCTGATGCCCAATAGGATGGCACACAGTTCTTCAATTCTGTCTAAATTGAGTATATTAAGATTAAATTAACAAGTTAAAAGAAAAGATTCAAAGGAAAAGTGATTACTAACACTTGGAAATGGCAGTGGAAGACTTGGGATCAAAACCAATGATCAAGCCAAGCATTGCCTCCACCTCCAATCCAACACCTCCCACACTACCCAATGCTGCACCAAAGAATCCAACTATTGAGCCAACTACAAATTTCCAACCAAACTTGATCTCCTGAACAACCAAAATATATATGTCAAAGTCAAAATACCACAACACTAGACAGGAAAGTAAGAATCATAAAAGCTTAGATGCAATAATTATATCCCCTTTATTCTCTCTCTCTCTCTCTCTCTCTCTCTCTCTCTCTCTCTGTGCGTGTGTTCTTGCTGGAGATGCATTAATCAAACTCACGAGTGAAGCAAGTTTGAGTATATGTCTGCACAAAGTTCAGATATGCTCATTCAGTAACAAAAGTTAAAATCATGGTGCTAATAAACCAAAAACTAACAATATCTAATAAGATTATTGGGAGCGTATTCAAAGTAAATAAGTTATAAGGAATTTGTGTTCAAAATGTTATTATCTAAGAAGAGAATGATAAATAGAACCGTGACCATGCAATCGGCGAACATGACGTTGAAGGCATGATGCAGGATATGGGTGAATTGAGTATTTAAGTAATTTCGCGAAAGCAAAAACAATGGAAAACAGAAAATAGGACGAACAAGGATAGGTCCGAAATCACTCTAGGGATTTGGCTTCACACCAAGTAGTCTCCAACCTTCGGAAAATAAACTTTTCTTTATATCTCAGTAACTCTATAATGAATTAAAACCTATAGACACTAGAATAAAAAAAAATCCCTTGTTAAAACAGAAATTCTAACCTAAATAAAATAAGAAACTTATAAATCCTCCTAAGGCAATAGAATTTAAAAATTAAAAAAAATCCCTTGGTAAAACAGAAATTCTAACATAAGTAAAATAGGAAACTTAAAAATTGTACTAAAATATGGAAAACTCAGAGAACAAGTTAGAAACACTAGGATCCGGATCCTTAGCTATAATTTTCTCTGCCGTGATCTGCTTTACTTTTTTTTTCCGTTGTCAAACCCAATTTACACTTAATTAAAAAATGAAAAGAAAAACCCAATTTACACCTAATGGGTTTGACAACGGAAAGAAAATTGTATGCTCATGCCTTCTTTTGTGATCGGCTGATTCCTCTTTGCGGAAAGCAAGTAATTTTGATCTAAATAAATAAATAATCACCGGTTCACCAATAATAATTTTGAATTCTTCCCTCTTGGGCCCGACGACTAATCCGCGGCCCAGTTGGATAGACGCCACTTTTGAGTTCCTACCCTATCAGTACATATCAAAATTGAGCAAGGAATACATTTCCTAATCGTTCCCAAAATAATTAAAGAAGGTAGTTGGTTTGTTTCCTACCATAAAACAGAAAATATGAATATAATAAGACTCTCTCTCATTACACCGTCAAAAAGAAATAAAGTCAAATCCAAATAGGAGGAGGATTTGGTACTCAGCCAGCCTTCCTTTTTATAGTTAGTTTTCCATCTACATATCAATCAACATATTGAGGTCTCTCTTGTGGCTGGACCTGGAGATCAAAATTGAGTTTCTGAGTTGTAGGGTTTTCAATATTTCTCTTCTTGTTGTTAAGTGTATACAAGAATGACTACTGATCGTCTCTCTACCTCATCCGTTGCCGCTGCCGTTGCCGATCAGGATTCGGGTATGGGGGATTTATCTTTGTGTCATGATTTGTTGTGCAATATTTTGTTTAGATTATCACACAAGGATTTGCTGAAATGCAAGATGGTGGCCAAGTCATGTCATCAAATAATCTCTCATGTTTGGGTGCGGAGATTTTGGTCGCGGGTTCCTCTTTTGGGTCTTTACTTCTGCACTCTGCCCCAACCTGATGATCCGGATCATCAAATCATCTTTGTCTTCGTACAAGATTATGGCTTCTTGGAGAAGTCAGTGCCTGATTTCTATGATTTGGTTCGAAGTCAGAAACGCAATACCTCCGATAATCACCTGGACTGTTGTAATGGGTTAGTTTTGCTGTACAATCCAAGCACTTATCAGTTTTGTGTGTGCAACCCCATCACCAAACAACATGCATCCATACCTACAACATGTTTACATGAGAATGAGTATTTTTGTGCTGCCTTGGCTTTTGACCCTATTGAATCAAATCACTTCAGAGTTGTTCGAATTGATTATTCCCGACAACTGACTTCCTTGAAATCAACCTCAACCCCGTTGGACATGGTCATGGACATATTTTCGTCGCAGTCGAGGAAGTGGGTTCGACATGGGTTGCAACTCGACCCAATGTTTATTGAGGGGTTCAAAACTTTCAAGCTTTGCAGGCATTTTGTATACTTGCTCGGGGTGTTATACAGCCTAACTAGTTCAGGGAAAATTTTGTGTATTGACCTCAATACTATTAAAGCTCGTGCCTTTGATCTCCCTCATGGCCCTGAGGATGATGATGCTGATGATAATAAGATGGGTGCAACAACAATGGGAATGGGATGTCTTGGGATCTCAAGGGGCCTTGTTTGTTATGTAAAGCGTGATAGTTCAAAAACTTTTCAGTTTTGGTCTTATGATGATCGACAATGCACATCTGGATCCGGTGGTGATCAGTGGACTCTCAGACATAGTGTTTTAGACGAATACCTGAAAGGTCCGGTTAAACCTTACGCAATAAGTCCAAATTCTCATGTCGTTTTCTATGGCACTTTAAATTGGATCGGCAGTTACAATTTTGAAAACCGAAGTGTGGAACGCCTCGGTAAAGTAAGATTGACAATAGCTTCACCTGGTTATCACTCTCCTTTCTTTACACTACGTCCTTGCTTGATACCTTTCTACTGTTTGGGTGAGAGGAATGCCTGCTCTACTCCAATAATGTAAGTTGACTGGGTCCTTTACTCTTTTAGTACTTTTTCATTTCATGAATTGCAAATCATTATCTCTAAGAAGAGTGTTTTTGAAAACTCAGTATTGACTCAAATAAGTTGTTACATTCAAACATCTCTTGTTTGTACCAACTCAAACTCATATTTTCAAAATTTTGATGTATTATAGGGTTTTTTATTTTATTTTATAGTTTTTATAATTTTTTTATATATAATTTTTATAATTTTTTTAAAGTGCTTTGAGAGTAATATTAAAAGGTGCTTTCTTTGGAGGAACTCACATCATCAGTTTGTTTTGATATTGCTTTCGGATGCAAACACTTTTTCAATGAAGAATATATATTTTCTTAGTTTGAAGGAATATTCAGAGTAGATTTTCTTAGTTTGAAGGAACATTGGGAATAGATTTTCTTAGTTTATTGGTGAATCTTTTGCTTGATTTGGTTTTCTAGAACTGATAAATACATGAACTCAGAGGGAACTATAAAATACCATCTTTTGCCTCTACATATATATAGGTAATCAAGTAGAGAAGCACATAATTCGATTTGGTGTAAGACAAGAGTAGCATTATTTCTCATTAATCGGTAATTTTAATGGTTATATTAACTGATCACAAGCCATGAGAAAGAATATATTGTTCATAATTGAGCAAAATATGTAGTGTAGGCTATATATTTGTGATGTAGCTAGGCAGGTAAATAAGCTTGAGTTTTCCTTTGTTGTTTTTCCTCAATCTTAATTTGGTGCATTGATCACTTGTATGCTCTTCATCCTCGATCTTAATTTGTTCGTGTTTTCCTTACTAAACAGACCAGAAGGTGTCGCCAAAGGAGTAGAGATTCTGAGTGCGGAAGTAGCATGTCAATGTGATGAACAAAAACATAGAGAATTTGAATGGGTGATCATTAATAACTCATGCTCTATTGAGAACAAATCGCCGTTTGTTTTTCCTAGTGAAATGCAATTATGTGCAGAGATGGAGGAAATGCAACAACCCTAAGACTCACCCACAAGACGCATAACCCCACCCCAAACTCTCCGCCAGTCCACAGCCTTCTTACCTCAAAGACATCAACCCTAGAAGTAGAAGGTTGACTAAATTAGGCATCAACCCACAAGTATTGTCATGATTTGTGGTTATTTATTTGATTATTGTATATGATTTGGATCATAGTTTGATGCTAGCTTTGTCTATTTGTTAGTACTATTGGTTTTAATTTGAATTAGGTTCATAATTGATCTTTTGTTGGGATGTTAATTATTTTCTTTTTTATTCATAGCTTGAAGTTTGTTCGAATATTCTTATATGGGGGCGTGTTCAATTTCCAAAAGTTTTGTTTCATAGATAGAGGAACTACATTGCTAATGGGTTGGCTCAAGGGTGCTTCCGGTTTCAAACTTTTTTTCAAACTTAAATGACACATAATGAGTAACTTATTCAAAATAAGTATGATTGAATAACCAAAAAGACATATTCGGGTTATTTTATAAATGAAAACATTTAAGTATGATTTTTGGGGATTTCAGTATGATTTTTTTTTATTCATAAAGAATATAGAAGTCAATTTTAACCTTTCAAATGGTTGGGCATGTTTAAAATTCCAAACAACATTCCAAAAATTAGGAAAAAGGACCCTCGTTGTTGCATTAGTATATACTTTATAAATATTAATTTGGTATAGCCTAATAGTAATGGATAAAGCCAATATGGTACATTGAGTAAGTTTTTCAAATGAACTACCACCAATAAGGACAACAAAGACACATAATCCAGTAAAACAAAAAATTCCAAATAATTAAACAATAATGTAAAGTTCGAAAGTTTCAAAGTCAAATAGAAAAACCAAGGGCCAAGAAAGTAAATAAGTAATTGGCATATGTTGCGGGAAGTACCTGTCATTTACTAGTTTCAGGCTTCTTGTGTTCATTCTGGTGCTGTCCCCAGAGTGGCAAGATAATTTGATATAAACTTATGAGGATGCTCAACATGAGAAATGAAACCCATCTCCTTTAAAATACGTCTTTCTGCTTTACTCAACTCCATCTTTAAGTCCGAACATTTCTGGAAAGACAGTAGACAGAGATATAAACCATAGCATGCTTTTGGCTCAAAATCATGATAATGGAAGACAATAACCTTAGTACGATGTGGATTATATGAGCTCTAACCTTTGAATATGGATCCAAAGGCTGAATGGGTCCATCCTACATTCCATCCTGTGGAAAACAATGATAACCTGCCTGGCCTTTTTAGGGCATTCCTCCAGTTTTGATGCAAGCCACAAACAGCTAGCAGCAACTTTGTACAAGAAAGCATCACATTATTAATGCAGAAGTTATAACATTAAAAAGAAATCATTCATTCCTCTCGATTTCGGACCATGGTTTTAGAAAGAAATTCTTACAATAGAAATGGTGAAACAGAACCTGACCAGTGGCCATAACAGCTTGAGGTCTGGCCAACTCCATGCTTAGTTTGTGTTGCACATAATTTAGGCACATGTTTTTTGATTCTGTGTACATATACATAACATAAAAACAAACAAACGACCACTTGACATTTATCTCAATTTTATTGTGTTACCTGAATTCGGAAGTAATTGCCATTAGACTGAAGAGCTTTGAAAAAGGAGCGACTGAGGTACTCATTCATGTCACTATTGACTCTCATAAGAAGATCCACCAGTGGAGCCGAACGATCTTTTCCGATTAGCCAATCCAGAGCACCCCAACAAGCTGCTTTTTTGGCATTGTACTTCTTCTCAGATGTCATACCAGTCCTTAGTGATATAAGACAAACCCGCTCAGTGGCGGAGCCAGGATTTTATGTGTGGAGGGGCCAATATATTAGGGTTTAAGGTTGATTTCTTTCCCAGTATTAAGCTTGTAAATAACTAACCGATTATCTTTAATTTCCTATTTTCTTAAATATACTTGTGAAAGAAAGATTTGATTGGCTGTTTTTTTAATTTTTATTAATTATGTTGGTAGAATCTAGGAGTAACTTTGCTATATTGCTAAGAAAAGAGTCTTTAAGTTGGAGAGGGAAATGTAAATCCCTCTTTCTCTTTATTGTAGGGGAACAAGCATTAATTTAATATATATATATATATATATATATATATATTGTCCTAAGTTGTACAATGCAAAGGCAATATATATACTATTTCAGAATTTTGGAGAGCCAAGGCCCTTGCAGGCCTAAGCACACCTCCGCCACTGGACCCGCTCATTGATGCCGGTGTTGCCCTCGTGCATGACAAAATTGTGTATTTAAAGGGTATAGCCGAGCCGCTATTCCGCTTCAAATATATTCGAATATTTTAAACGTATAGCCGTTCGGTTATACTTTCTAAGCACATTCGAATTTTAAAGGTATAGCCGAACAGCTATAGTCTTTAAATATATTCCAAAAGCTTGCACTCGTAGTGGACGGAACCTCCAAGTTCGGCACCGGAAAAAGAGCCAACCCGCCTAGGCGCCCGCCCAACAGCCTAGCTCCGGCCTAGCCGTCTAGCAAACGCCTAGCCGCCTACTGCCCGCCTAGAGATCGCCTAGCCGCCTAGCTTCGGCCTAGCTACTGCCTAGGCGCCTGCCTAGCAGCCGAGCGGCCTAGCGACCGCCTAGCCGCCTAGGCCGATTTTTCAAACACTGCGATTGACTGAAATACTTGAAGTTGGATGATGTTTTCATAGAAGATGGGGGGTTTTTGAAATGGATCTCATGTTCATGTAAGTGCATCAAGGAGTTACATCTTGAAGATATTTTTGGAATAAATCAGATCACCATTGAAAGCCCCTCTTTGAAATCTTTTAGTTTTGTGCATGATTCCCCTGTGTATATTGACCTTATCCTTAGCATCTGAGCTGAAAAACTCGAAGACATACTTGTTCACTTGGATCTTCATAAATGTGTCAAGAATTTGGTCAATATTTTTGCTCCAAATCTTAAGTATTTGAAATTGTCAGGGGATGATGTATGGATTGGCCAAAGTTTGGGGAAATCTACATCTTTCGAAAAAGCCGAGTTTTTTCTGGAATCTAATAGCCGTTGCTTTAAAATATTGTCTGATGTTCTCTGCAGTATAAACAAGGTTGAAACTCTTGTTGTAAACAGAGAGACCACCATGGTAACTAGACACTACTCTTCTTTTTCTTTTTCTTTTTTTGCCAAGATGTTCTTTTTATTCAATGGTTTTTGTTTTTTCAATTTTGTCTTGTTTAGGTTATATTCTTTCCCAGCATGCAGATTGAAAAGGGTAGTTATTTGAGAGATTAGTATGTGAATGTGGATCAAAAAATGCGTTTGAATCACGTGCTTAAGGCTCCTAACTCCTGTAGCAAATCCTATATTTGGATTAAACACTTTGTTGACTTGAGTTATTTTCATTCAATTTTAAGGTACAGTGATCTGACGGTCTCTTTTGCAGCATGTCTGTCGTGACTATGAGAGAGAATATTCAAAGAGTAGAGAAAAGGAAAGAGAAAAGGGGCGTGATAAGGATATGGACAGGGACAGAGATAGAGATAGGAGGAGAAGCAAGGACAAAGATAGGGAAAGGGACAGAGACAGGAACAGGGAATAGGGAATAGGGAAAAGGGACCGAGATAGGGAAAGAGAAAGGTCTCGAGACAGGGATCATGATCGTCGTCATAGGGACCGCCACAGGGATCGTGAGAGAAGCGAGCAGAGGAGAGATAAGGACGACGTCGATGATGATCACTACCGTGTTCGGGACTTTGATAGGTATAAATTTTTTAGCTATTTATTTACTTGTAAAATGAATGTTCTGTTGTGTACTGTCAACTGAGTTAGATGCAAACTGGAATTTTTTTATATTGATAGTAACTTGTGTGTGAATTAATCGGGGGAAGCTTGTCCGTATTTTAAATTTCTTTATTCTTGAAACAAATCCTTTGAATTCTTGCGCTATTATTTCTGTTATGATTATTATGATTATTTATGAATTGATTTTACAGGTGGAGGGATTATGACAGAGACAGGGAGCATAGGCATTAGGCGCTAGTCTCGGTCTTGTTTGAGGGGTAGATCTGAGCACAGATTGAGTTCACATTCTCGATCACGGTCAAAAAGGTAGTTGTTTGAGAGATTAGTATGTGAATGTGGATCAAAAAATGCGTTTGAATCTTAAGGGCTCCTAACTCTTGTTGCAAATCCTATATTTGGATTAAACACTTTGTTGACTTTTATTTTCATTCAAATTTTGTTTTGCCTTACTCTTGGGTCTCTTTATTGACCAAATTATTGTCAAGTCATTTTGTTGGCTTGAGTCATACTATTTGACAATGTAGGATGTAGCTGCATGGATTCCATTAGTTTCAGTCTTAGAACTAAAGGTCTGACTGATTCCATTAGTTTCAGGCTTAGATCTAATTCATCATTTGGCATAACAAATCAAAAATAAACAGACAGAATAATTCAACTTACAGAGTAATCAAGAAGCTCAAACAGTGTAATTATTAAGAAGCTCAAAGTTTGAATAATTCATAGAATAATTGAATTCAAATAATTCATAGAATAATTCAACTTACACAGTAATCAAGCAGCTTAAAGTTGAGATCTGAATTGGAGGGAAATCAGAGCAAATGTGATATGCACTGTATCGGTGATCTGAAAAGTTGAGATCTGAATTAATTTGCACTGTGTCGGTGATCTGAAATGTTGAGATCTGAAATGTTGAGATCTGAATTGGAGGGAAATCAGAGCAAATGTAGTGATCTGAAAAGTTGAACCCGATCCGACCCAATCACAAATGGATTTACTATTTGGAAATCAGAATGTTCTCTTCGAAAGATTATATATATGTTTTGGTTTTCCAAAACTACTAAAACCTGAACCCAGTGGGAACTGTAGCAATTGCATCGTAAAAATGGAGCATATCTAGATAGGTAAGTTGCGGAGCTTAGGCATAAGTCAATAGTCGCATCGTTAAGGAGGTTTTTTCACCCCCTCTTTTGAAAGGTTTAATGGGTAATTTAAGGGTATGTAATTTATTATTATTATTATTTTTTTGTAGTGAAGAAATTTACTAACTATTTGTATGTATGCAACCTTGATTTCTGTTTGTATGTGTTTTCCTGAGGCTTAATTTGGTGTGTTTTACTTGTATGCACTTCACCCTTATCTTAATTTGTTCGTATTTTCCCTTTTAAACAGACCAGTGGACAATTTCAAGTGCGGAAGTACCATGTCAATGTAATGAACTAAATAATAGCCCAATACAAATGGGCGTTATTGGCAAAGACTTTATAGTTTTTAACCAAAGAGGGTTTACTCTTCCTAGTGAAATGCAGTCATGAGCAGCGATGGAGGCTTCCCCGAGTCCAATACCCCAACATGGTATAATCGAATTGAAGGCCCGGTCCATAAAGCCTACAAAACTGGCTCCATCACGGGGTTATGGCTCATACCATGATTTGTGGATTTTATTTTATCTTATTTTTTTTGCCAAAGATTTTTCTCATTTGTTTATAGCATATGATTTGGATCATGATTTTTCTATTTGGTTGTTAAATTTACATTGTATATGTAATGTTTCAAGATTTTTTCAATTTAGGGCCCATTGATCACCATTTTAATTTTAGTTTTTAGTGTTTATTTTTTGTGCTTAAGAGTATAGAGGAAAATGAGTGAGAATAAAAGTGAGATTGAGAAATCGATTAATTTTCTTTTTTCTTACCCTCATAAATTTTGCCATGTGTGAACTTAATGGCCTAAACGAACAATTTGACCTTATCAATTCATCTAAATTTAAGTTCCTAAATTTCAGTTCACTTGGTAGAAACGGTCCCTTAGAAAATGATGCCTTTCCCAGTTGATATATACCAATCAAGGAGGCTAGCTTCTTCAATATACAACTTTCATGGTTAAATGCATACAAATGAGAGAAGGAATAACGGATTGTATATGTACTCAATCAAGATCCGATTCTTTAAATCATTATCACTACATGCTGATCAGTAAATGCAGCAATTGTTGCAACTAAAACAAAATAAGCAGCTGCAGCATAGAGTAAACTTGGAACAGTTGGTTTTTTTTTTTTTTTTTTTTTTGGTTCCCTTCTTTTTTCTGGTATATTTTGAATATATGAGTGGCTATAAGCTTAATGAAAGTTGAATAATTTTTGACATCTCAACTTAAATTAGATTGTTGCTACTACTTTCATATGGGACTGGGAAACGGTTGAGAAGGTCAACTGACATGGAGGATGAGAATAGCATTGCAAAGGTGGATGTAGCACTTGCTACCTGCTAAAGATAAGAAATCATCAATCTCGCTTCCAGCTTATTTTGGTTGCAGATGTGATTTTCCGTTCCTGATATTTTCGGTTATGATACCCGAAACTGTATGTTATGGATGATAGGCTATCAGCCACCATACCAAGTACCAACTACTATCCCACAGCTGCAGTAAAGAAAAATCTGATGCAACTTCCAGTTTGTGATTTCCTTTCCTTTGGATGCAATCACCCTTGTGCCTTTGCATAAGGATATAGCTTCAAAGAGCGTATCAGGGACTGCAATTGGTACCTATGAAATGATATATATTATGTTCAGCTGGTCATCATTGGGAAAATATGAGGTTTAAATTATATTGCATGTTTTTCTGGTTCTTAGGCAAACGATTCTAAAGCTTAATTTCAATCCAAGTGCACCCATAATCAGCTTATAGTCCTCCCGACAGCTTTATAATTTCATTTCATGGTTCTTAGGGCATGCATTTGAGTTATCATGCTTTTGTTGTGATGTGTGACCATATATAGCAAACCTAACAGATCGAACCTGACTACATTGCTAGTGATGTCTGCATAAAGATTCAGATAGATTCATTCAGTAACAAAATTCAAAGCAATAGTGCGTCCCCTGAAAATGCAGAGGAATTAGAAAGATCGAACTTGACTACATTTCTAGTGATGATCTTATCTTTTGAAAAGCTTATTTAGTTATACAGAACTACATAGTAAAATAACTTACCTTACCTTAACAATGTGAACAATAAGAAAAGCCACCGAGACATACACAAGCAGCGATAACTCCTTCCAGTAAATGTTGTGTGATATAGGTACCTGGACAGAGTTGTTCACAAATTCAATAAGACAGAATCTGAAACAACTTCAAAATTGCAGATACCCAAGAACTTGGAACTGTCCTGCTCATCTTGCAATGAAACCATCTGCAACAAAGGAGGTGTGCGCTTTAGAGTTTTTTTTTTTTTTAGTTCATATTAGTGCATAATCTCTAAACTTGGTCTATATATACACTCACCGCCACGTTTGGACACCAATTCCAACTGCTTTTCTGCTTCCTCAAAGTCATGTGAAACCTCAAATTCCTTGTTAGTACGTTGGTAACAGACCCTACTCATTGATAACCCAGGGGATCTGGATAGTTGTGTGACAATCTTACCTTCTTCATCATTGTCTCTTTCTTCCATGTTTATATGCCTTTCATTAAAGCTTTTGTTGCTGTACCAGCCAGAACTCAGAAGAATATCTAATAAGATTATTGGGAGTGTATATTCTGTAGACACTACAGAGAATTTTTTTAAGTTGGATAATGGTTGGTTATTCTATAAAGTTCTCCTGCATTTTTCCAAATAACTCAAGAAATAGCGACTTTCAGAAGGAACAAAGAAAGTTAATAAACAATCCAGTAGAAGCTTTGAAAGTTTAACAAAATAGTTCAAATGTTTGGTATTGATAGCATTTTTACGCCAAGTTTGGAAGTTTCTAGAGGACGATTAAGAGCAATATATGTAAAGATTTGATATGCTTTTCTTTTAGTTGTGTTCATATTCCATTTTATCAGTTCAGTTCTCAAAGTAAAAAACTAGTTAGGAAATTGTGGTCAAAATGTTGTTACCTAAGAAGAGAATAATAAGTACAACGGTGACCATCCAGTCAGCGAACATGACTTTGAAAGCAATTCCTGTGCTGATGCCCAATAGGATGGCACACAGTTCTTCAATTCTGTCTAAATTGAGTATATTAAGATTAAATTAACAAGTTAAAAGAAAAGATTCAAAGGAAAAGTGATTACTAACACTTGGAAATGGCAGTGGAAGACTTGGGATCAAAACCAATGATCAAGCCAAGCATTGCCTCCACCTCCAATCCAACACCTCCCACACTACCCAATGCTGCACCAAAGAATCCAACTATTGAGCCAACTACAAATTTCCAACCAAACTTGATCTCCTGAACAACCAAAATATATATGTCAAAGTCAAAATACCACAACACTAGACAGGAAAGTAAGAATCATAAAAGCTTAGATGCAATAATTATATCCCCTTTATTCTCTCTCTCTCTCTCTCTCTCTCTCTCTCTCTCTCTCTCTCTCTCTCTCTGTGCGTGTGTGTGTGTTCTTGCTGGAGATGCATTAATCAAACTCACGAGTGAAGCAAGTTTGAGTATATGTCTGCACAAAGTTCAGATATGCTCATTCAGTAACAAAAGTTAAAATCATGGTGCTAATAAACCAAAAACTAACAATATCTAATAAGATTATTGGGAGCGTATTCAAAGTAAATAAGTTATAAGGAATTTGTGTTCAAAATGTTATTATCTAAGAAGAGAATGATAAATAGAACCGTGACCATGCAATCGGCGAACATGACGTTGAAGGCATGATGCAGGATATGGGTGAATTGAGTATTTAAGTAATTTCGCGAAAGCAAAAACAATGGAAAACAGAAAATAGGACGAACAAGGATAGGTCCGAAATCACTCTAGGGATTTGGCTTCACACCAAGTAGTCTCCAATCTTCGGAAAATAAACTTTTCTTTATATCTCAGTAACTCTATAATGAATTAAAACCTATAGACACTAGAATAAAAAAAAATCCCTTGTTAAAACAGAAATTCTAACCTAAATAAAATAAGAAACTTATAAATCCTCCTAAGGCAATAGAATTTAAAAATTAAAAAAAATCCCTTGGTAAAACAGAAATTCTAACATAAGTAAAATAGGAAACTTAAAAATTGTACTAAAATATGGAAAACTCAGAGAACAAGTTAGAAACACTAGGATCCGGATCCTTAGCTATAATTTTCTCTGCCGTGATCTGCTTTACTTTTTTTCTCCGTTGTCAAACCCAATTTACACTTAATTAAAAAATAAAAAGAAAAACCCAATTTACACCTAATGGGTTTGACAACGGAAAGAAAATTATATGCTCATGCCTTCTTTTGTGATCGGCTGATTCCTCTTTGCGGAAAGCAAGTAATTTTGATCTAAATAAATAAATAATCACCGGTTCACCAATAATAATTTTGAATTCTTCCCTCTTGGGCCCGACGACTAATCCGCGGCCCAGTTGGATAGACGCCACTTTTGAGTTCCTACCCTATCAGTACATATCAAAATTGAGCAAGGAATACATTTCCTAATCGTTCCCAAAATAATTAAAGAAGGTAGTTGGTTTGTTTCCTACCATAAAACAGAAAATATGAATATAATAAGACTCTCTCTCATTACACCGTCAAAAAGAAATAAAGTCAAATCCAAATAGGAGGAGGATTTGGTACTCAGCCAGCCAGCCTTTTTATAGTTATAGTTTTCCATCTACATATCAATCAACATATTGAGGTCTCTCTTGTGGCTGGACCTGGAGATCAAAATTGAGTTTCTGAGTTGTAGGGTTTTCAATATTTCTCTTCTTGTTGTTAAGTGTATACAAGAATGACTACTGATCGTCTCTCTACCTCATCCGTTGCCGCTGCCGTTTCCGATCAGGATTCGGGTATGGGGGATTTATCTTTGTGTCATGATTTGTTGTGCAATATTTTGTTTAGATTATCACACAAGGATTTGCTGAAATGCAAGATGGTGGCCAAGTCATGTCATCAAATAATCTCTCATGTTTGGGTGCGGAGATTTTGGTCGCGGGTTCCTCTTTTGGGTCTTTACTTCTGCACTCTGCCCCAACCTGATGATCCGGATCATCAAATCATTTTTGTCTTCGTACAAGATTATGGCTTCTTGGAGAAGTCAGTGCCTGATTTCTATGATTTGGTTCCATGTCAGAAACGCAATACCTCCGATAATCACCTGGACTGTTGTAATGGGTTAGTTTTGCTGTACAATCCAAGCACTTATCAGTTTTGTGTGTGCAACCCCATCACCAAACAACATGTATCCATACCTACAACATGTTTACATGAGAATGAGTATTTTTGTGCTGCCTTGGCTTTTGACCCTATTGAATCAAATCACTTCAGAGTTGTTCGAATTGATTATTCCCGACAACTGACTTCCTTGAAATCAACCTCAACCCCGTTGGACATGGTCATGGACATATTTTCGTCGCAGTCGAGGCAGTGGGTTCGACATGGGTTGCAACTCGACCCAATGTTTATTGAGGGGTTCAAAACTTTCAAGCTTTGCAGGCATTTTGTATACTTGCGCGGGGTGTTATACAGCCTAACTAGTTCAGGGAAAATTTTGTGTATTGACCACAATACTATTAAAGCTCGTGCCTTTGATCTCCCTCATGGCCCTGAGGATGATGATGCTGATGATAATAAGATGGGTGCAACAACAATGGGAATGGGATGTCTTGGGATCTCAAGGGGCCTTGTTTGTTATGTAAAGCGTGATAGTTCAAAAACTTTTCAGTTTTGGTCTTATGATGATCGACAATGCACATCTGGATCCGGTGGTGATCAGTGGACTCTCAGACATAGTGTTTCAGAAGAATACCTGAAAGGTCGGATTAGGTGGCTTTTAATCATGAAATATAAAGATCCTGTAATGTCTTCTTTTGATGAGGATGATCCGGTTAAACCTTACGCAATAAGTCCAAATTCTCATTTCGTTTTCTTTGGCACTTTAAATTGGATCGGCAGTTACAATTTTGAAAACCGAAGGGTGGAACTCCTCGGTAAAGGAAAATTGACAATAGCTTCACCTGGTTACCACTCTCCTTTCTTTACACTACGTGCTTGCTTGATACCTTTCTACTGTTTGGGTGAGAGGAATGCCTGCTCTACTCCAATAATGTAAGTTGACTGGGTCCTTTACTCTTTTAGTACTTTTTCATTTCATGAATTGCAAATCATTATCTCTAAGAAGAGTGTTTTTGAAAACTCAGTATTGACTCAAATAAGTTGTTACATTCAAACATCTCTTGTTTGTACCAACTCAAACTCATATTTTCAAAATTTTGATGTATTATAGGGTTTTTTATTTTATTTTATAGTTTTTATAATTTTTTTATATATAATTTTTATAATTTTTTTAAAGTGCTTTGAGAGTAATATTAAAAGGTGCTTTCTTTGGAGGAACTCACGTCATCAGTTTGTTTTGATATTGCTTTCGGATGCAAACACTTTTTCAATGAAGAATATATATTTTCTTAGTTTGAAGGAATATTCAGAGTAGATTTTCTTAGTTTGAAGGAACATTGGGAATAGATTTTCTTAGTTTATTGGTGAATCTTTTGCTTGATTTGGTTTTCTAGAACTGATAAATACATGAACTCAGAGGGAACTATAAAATACCATCTTTTGCCTCTACATATATATATAGGTAATCAAGTAGAGAAGCACATAATTCGATTTGGTGTAAGACAAGAGTAGCATTATTTCTTCATTAATCGGTAATTTTAATGGTTATATTAACTGATCACAAGCCATGAGAAAGAATATATTGTTCATAATTGAGCAAAATATGTAGTGTAGGCTATATATTTGTGATGTAGCTAGGCAGGTAAATAAGCTTGAGTTTTCCTTTGTTGTTTTTCCTCAATCTTAATTTGGTGCATTGATCACTTGTATGCTCTTCATCCTCGATCTTAATTTGTTCGTGTTTTCCTTACTAAACAGACCAGAAGGTGTCGCCAAAGGAGTAGAGATTCTGAGTGCGGAAGTAGCATGTCAATGTGATGAACAAAAACATAGAGAATTTGAATGGGTGATCATTAATAACTCATGCTCTATTGAGAACAAATCGCCGTTTGTTTTTCCTAGTGAAATGCAATTATGTGCAGAGATGGAGGAAATGCAACAACCCTAAGACTCACCCACAAGACGCATAACCCCACCCCAAACTCTCCGCCAGTCCACAGCCTTCTTACCTCAAAGACATCAACCCTAGAAGTAGAAGGTTGACTAAATTAGGCATCAACCCACAAGTATTGTCATGATTTGTGGTTATTTATTTGATTATTGTATATGATTTGGATCATAGTTTGATGCTAGCTTTGTCTATTTGTTAGTACTATTGGTTTTAATTTGAATTAGGTTCATAATTGATCTTTTGTTGGGATGTTAATTATTTTCTTTTTTATTCATAGCTTGAAGTTTGTTCGAATATTCTTATATGGGGGCATGTTCAATTCCCAAAAGTTTTGTTTCATAGATAGAGGAACTACATTGCTAATGGGTTGGCTCAAGGGTGCTTCCGGTTTCAAACTTAAATGACACATAATGAGTAACTTCATTCAAAATAAGTATGATTGAAAAACCAAATAGACATGTTCGGGTTATTTTATAAATGAAAACATTTAAGTATGATTTTTCGGGATTTCAATATGATTTTTTTTATTCATAAAGAATATAGAAGTCAATTTTAACCTTTCAAATGGTTGGGCATGTTTAAAATTCTAGACAACATTCCAAAAATTAAGAAAAAGGACCCTCGTAGTTGCATTAGTATATACTTTATAGATATTAATTTGGTATAGCCTAATAGCAATGGATAAAGCTCTCAACTACTCTTATATGTGGAAAGAATATAGCCGCACGACTATAGTAATTATAAAAAATAGAAAAAATAGAGTATAGCCGTGCGACTATACTATTTCTTTAAATTAAAAAAATATATATAAAAAAAAAGGGCCAAGTAAACCCATAGCTGAGCCACTATACTATTTCTTTAACACAAAAAATTGAAAAAAACCTTTTAAAACCAATTTTAAAAACTTAGTATAGCCGCGCGGCTATACGATTTCTTTTATATATAAAAACCAAGTATAGCCCCCTGGCTATACGATTTATATATAAAAGATATATATATATATATATATATATATATATAAAGATTATCCCTTCTTGAAGAAGTCACTGCCTGAATTCTATTATTTGGTTCGATATCAGAAACGCAATACCTCCGATAATCACCTGGACTGTTGTAATGGGTAAGTTTTGCTGTACAGTCCAAGCACTTATCGGTTTTGTGTGTGCAACCCCATCACCAAACAACATGTACCCATACCTACAACATGTTTACATGAGAATGAGTATTTTTGTGCTGCCTTGGCTTTTCACCCTATTGAATCGAATCACTTCAGAGTTGTTTGAATTGATTATTCCTGACAATTGACTTCCTTGAACTCAACCTCAACCTCAACCTCAACCCCGTTGGACATGGTCATGGACATTGTTGATGCTCAAAATGGCCCGGCCAATATTGAGTCCAACTTAGTGATGAGGTATGTGGAGTCTTCAGCAGGGAAGAGGGCTGAGGCCCTTGGTGAACTAGGCTGGTGGGAGACTTGCAGAAGACAAAATGGTAGAAGCAATCGTTAAGCTTCGGACACCGGGGTGGTGCCGGCCAGAAGGCTCTCCGATACCTAAGTCAGCTATAAGTGGTAACTTTGGCAGAGTAACAGTAAAAGTGAGAAAGTAGATACCCTTTTTACTTGGGTACTGTTCCCTATTTATAGGAAGGTGGAAGTAAGAGGTTTGCACAAAGTTTCAATGTGGGACTTTGTGCAAGTCGTCGTGGTGGCGACATGTGTCCTGAAGATTAGGTTTGGCAATTGGGAGCTTCGGTAGGTGTCTGGCACCTCGGAAGTGTGTCTTCCTTCGACAGGGAAGAAGGCGTGGCGGCCTTGGTGCTAGTCGCTTTGATACTGGGTCTACTCGGTTCACTATGGTGTAAACAGTAGTCCCCCAAGTTCGAGGTCGAGAAGTAACTTCTGGGTTGGGAACTTGTGAGTTTTTGTGTAATTGTGACCGAGCATTCCAGCTTCATTGGGACCCGTAGGGCATTCCCTAGTCCCCCAAGTTGGCAAGCTAGGAGTTGCGTCAACACATGGAATGTGTGATACAGGCTGTGTGAGCCTTTAGAACTGTTGGTAGCCGGGTACCTGGGCATTCTGCAGGTAGGATGGGAGCTGGGTCCGTAGGGTTTTTTTTCTTTTTTTGGAAAGCTGGGAAGCTAGGCCTTCGGCAGGCTGGGTCTTTGAAAAAATTGGGGGTTCTCTTCTCTTTCCATGGTCCTTACCGTTCGGCAAGGGCCTAGCCCTTTTTTTTTTTTTTTGGGAGCTAGGCCTTTGGCAGGCTGAGGCCTTTGAAAATTTGGGGCTCTCCATTGTTTCTGCCCGTTGCCTACCGTTCGGCAGGCTGACTACGTCAGGTCAGCGTGCGAAATAACCTGGGGGGTAAATGTGGAGTCGGGCCTTGGTAAATGGTGCCTTTTCTCTTGGGCCTTCGGCAGGTTGCAAAAAGAGAGAGTAAGGGCTAGGGTTGTGAAAAAAAGGGGGGGGGGATATAAAGTCCCCTTTGTGAGCCCTGCCTTTTGGAAGGAGGAAGCGAGCGAGCCCTAGCGTCCACAAGTTCTTGCTGAACGGTAGGAGCAGTCTAAAAGTATTCTTTGACCTTTCGAGGTTGAGAGGGTAGATTTCGGGAGTTTGGTAGCCTTGTACATAGACCTTCGGCAAGCATCGCAGCTGAAAGGGCTTGGGTCCTTAGGGTCGTGACTTCGGGCGCCAGTTTAAGGACTTGGAGGCGATTTCACGCTGCCATGGCGTCGGCAAGGATTGAAGACCCAGGGCTGGGCCTGTGCTGAGGTGAGTCGATTGTAGTTCTCTGTTCTTCCCGTACGCCGCTTGCCGTTCGGCAAGTGCAGTCCGAGTTACAATTTTGTCATTGTTGGTCCTGGGAGGGAGAATTGGAACTGGGTTTTGGGAGCTGGGTCCTTAGAGTTGGGTATGTGAGAATTTTGGCGAAGCTTTGAGGCCGAACCTGTGGAGAGGCCTTCGTAAATTCAGCACTTCCCGTGCTGTTTGGCAAGGGTGCTAGAGTGGAAGCTATTGCCGTCAGCTTTGTTAGCTCAATTTGGCAGGGCAGAGAAGAGTTGGCGTGAGCCTGCCGATCGGCAGGGGTCAGCTGAAGGTGTTCTGCCAGCTTGTTGGTATAAAACTCGGTGACAATTCCCATTTTTCTGTCATGGGACTTGTCCTTTGGCAAGGCCATCCGGAATGCATTGTGACATGGTTTCTTTGGCAGTTTTGGCAGGAACTTGGAGCTGAGGAACTTGAGAGTGGAGCTAGGCCGTGAGGGGTGATCTTGCAGGGATAGAGAGGGCTTGGAGCTAGTTTGGCAGGGCTGCTCCAATTGTGAGCTGGTAGGATGCCGTAACCCACTTCGTGACTCGCCATTTTCCTTCATGGGACATGCCGTTCGGCAGGGTCCTTTTCGCAAAACATTATTATATTTTTTTATTTTTATATTTTTTTGACTTTGCAGCAAGGTTTCGGCAGGGGAGAGTTGGCAACAAATTTGAGCCTTCGGGTTTGGGTCAGACATTGGGGCCGGCCCAATCTGGTTTCGTCGAGGCTTGGAGCTAAGTCGACAAGGGTTTTGTAAGTCCTCCATTTTCTTCTGCACAGGCTTGCCGTTCGGCAAGTCAAATGGGAAATCTCTCCGCGCTTTTTTTTTTTTGGATTTTGAATTTTGAATTGTAAATTGTGTGTAGTTACAAGAAATTTGAGAAGGAAGTGGAAGAGTGCTAGGGTTTTCTCGTGAATCGAGGCGTGGGTACCCTTGGTTGGTTATAAATAGGGACTTGGGGTGGCGAAGGCACCACATTTGAGTTGTGGAGAAAAATTGTTAGAAATTGAGGAGGAGGAAAAGAGATTTCCGGCAAGAGTTTTTGGTGGTGCTTGTGGCTGATGTGATTTTCGGCGACTCCTCATGGTGGTACGAACAAGGTTAGACCCCAGTTTCTTGAACTTGTTGAATTGAAATGTCTTTCTTTGCATGAACATGTTGAAGGCTAGGAAGAACACTTTGAATATGAGCATGAATATGATAAACACGTTGAGCATTGGTATGAACACGTTGAATGCTTGCTTGTATACCAAAGAACATGTAGATTTGCCAAATTTTTGTGTTGTTGTCTTTCGATCCTCCTTGCATGTGCATTAGTTCTTTTTTCTTGTTTTTGCATATTGTAGATGTCTGAAAGTTCTGATAGAGAAAGTCCTGACCCCCTGCCTTTGGTGGGGATGACACTGAGAGTGAAGAGCCCAGCTAATATGTTTGTTCTGAAGAGGAGACTGTACAGACAGAGGGTATGGTAGAAGGTATTATAAAAAGTAGGATGATAGGGCATGAGGGGTGAGAGGGGTGAGCCGTTGATAGACTCCGGGTCGGCTGCATATAGGGAGATGCAGAGGAATTATATAGAGTTAGAGGCTATAGCGAACCGGGTTCTAGCCTTGCCTCATACGCAAGAGGTGGGTTCGAGCAACCAGGCATCACCATCGGGGTCCGTGGGTATAGCCGCGGCTTCAGTTTCAGAGGGAGTAGACATTTGGGTTGGTGTCCCGCTGCCGAGGTGGAATACGCTTACAGAAGCCAAATTGGCCCAGCTGCGGACAGACTTTTGTGTTCCAACCTATGTGGGCTTGAGGTTACCCACTGCGGCTGATGTAGTCAGATATCCTTCGGATGGCTCCGTGATGATTTTTACGGATATGTATCGGCACGGCTTCAGACTACCCTTTCATCCGTGGGTGCAGATGATGTTGGCCAAGTTGGGGTATGCGCCAGGGCAGTATAATCCCAACTTTTGGATTCTTCTTCATGAGAAGTATATCGCTTGGTGGTTGGCTGGGTTGAGGGAGCCAACATTTGAGCAGTTCATGTATTTGTACTCGGTTTCGAAGCAGCAGGGGAATTTTGGCTGGGTACAAGCTAATTGCCGAAAGGCGAAGGAGAGGGGCTACTTTATTAGTCACAAGCCAACTACGCAAAAGTCCTGGAGGAACATGTGGTGCATGGTTTATGGTGACTGGGATTGTCCGCCAGGGAAGAGCGTTATCCAACACATTCCTACCCACTTCCAGTCTATAGGTCCTTGGCCCCATCCCTTAAGACTGTTTGATGTTTGATTGTGTTTTGTTTTTGCTCTCATTCTTGGTTCTCTATTTTGCCTGTGCCAGTGTAAAATGGCTAAGTAGTATCTAACCTTTGGTGCAGGTTCAGTGAAGTGGGGGCCTATCTCCAAGGAGCAGGAAGACGAGTTGAGTGGGTGAGGGCACAGCTATCAGAGACCGAGTGTGAGTGCGGGAACCTAGTTACTCAGAAGAATCTGTTGGAGTCTGGACTCCTGCAAGGAAGTAAGTACCTGGGTCACATTTATTGGTTGTCTTCGAAGCCTTTTATGGTTGTGACTAACGTAGTTGTTTTGTTCGTTTTGTTTTGTTTTAATAGTGGCGGGTATTATTAGAGGGAGCACGAAGGTGTCAGTGGATATTGATGATGCCGAGATGCAGAAGTGGCTAAGGGAGTCTCGGGCCAAGATGGCAGAGAAGGGTACTGGGAAGCGCCCCAGAGATGATGATGAGGGCAGGGTTGCTGACGTGTTAGGAAAGAGGAAAGCCTTGGAGGAAGCTCATCAACATGTGATGGGGGCGGGGCCGAGATTTCCACCCTTTGATCTGCAGGGGCCGCCGAAGTTCCCCTTCGGCATGGAGGACATTTTTGCTGAAGGGGTGGAGAAGGTGGACTTTGGCAGGCTACGTCAGCAGAAGAAGGAGGTGAACTTAGCCATGCACCGGCAGGAGGTGCCCTTGGTTAACGTCTTCCTAGAAGGCGTGAAGAGTGATCCCGAGGCTCTGGCGAGAACCCCAGCCTCTTCCTACATAGATCAGACCCAGAAGACGATCATCAGCACTGCTCATGTAAGTTGTGACCTTCTTTTGTGAATTTGTTCGGATCATTCTTGTTTGGGTTGACTGATGTTGTTTTGTTTTGCAGGCCTTTGGCGAGATGTATGTCAGCATGGCCAAGGCAGATAAAGAGATCCAGAGGTTGAAGATGCGTGATGAGATGGCCAAGAGCAAGATGGCGGAGGCGCAGGAGGCTATCCGAGAGAAGAACGCCCTGTTGTTGCAAAAGGCGGTTCTGGCCAAGGAGGTGGAGGAGCTGAAGAGGTCGAAGGCTGATGAGGTAGCTGCTGCCCGAGTCGAGGCGATCGAGTCATTCCGAACTTCAGAGGAGCTGAAGAGTTACATCATGGACCTACTAGTGGATGAGCAGCTTCGCTGGGAAGATAGGATGGTTAGATTCAACCCCTCGGTTGAGATTAACTTTGATACGAGTGGCGAGCCTCCTCCACAGAGTCCTACTGCTGATGCTAGTGTCCCGACGCCAGAGGCAGAGCCGGCCACTGGGGATGCCCCTTCTACTGAGTCTTGAAGGCGTTGCCTTCTTTATGTATTCTAGCTACCATGTTGGAACACTTTGTTTATTTTTGCTTTGTATGAACAATTTGCCTTGCGCGAAGCAAGGTTGTTTTGATTTGCTTATGATATGAGACTTGTTATGTGATATCAGTTGTGCTAGTAAAATGATAATCATGTGAGTGGATAAAAATTAGCCGAAGTCAGGCGTTTCATTTAAATAGGTGCCGAAAGGCAGAAGGTACAAGAGTCATAGGGTCTTGATGTGTTTACTTTGACCGTATAGTCAATGCTCAAGACCAAAGTATTGTCCTAGGGTCTAGATATGTTTACTTGTAGTAGTACTTGAGGTGATCAGCGTTCCAGGGATGAGGCAACATCTTGCCTTTGGGATCACGAAGCTGATAAGTGCCAGGGCGGCAGATTTTGATAATCTCATAAGGACCCTCCCATGTAGGGCTGAATGTACCT
>NW_023010263.1:0-27233 GCF_902201215.1 Prunus dulcis | reverse complement strand
GCATCTTGAAGAGAGATAAGTAAAAAGAAGGGATGTTACTTAACACTGCTTGGATGTTACTGAAGATGATTCGTTGTCGTCCACGAAAAAAATAGTGTCATCTGCGAACTGGAGATGAGAAACAGTGCTGATTTTATCATGAGTTGTTTTTTTCCCTCTTTCAAATTATACTTTATCCAAGTGTGTAATTACCTGTATAGTTTATTAATAGTATGAGTTTCACAGTGTATGGGTAGTTTTTGGGTTAGTCATGAGTCAGGAGTTCAATATGCTGTATGATTGGAGTTGTTTCTTCTGTTTGATCCATATGTTTTTTTCTACTGTTATAAGCAAGTAGTCCTTTGTAGGATAAATCTTCAAAGCTGCCTACGGTTTGCCTAGGACTAGAAAAATAGGTTGTCTTTGTTTCGGTTTTAGTCCTACATGGATCATACTTGGATTTAAGCAAATGAATTCATTCGCTTAGAATTGGAGTTTTGAGAATAAGATTCAAATTAGAACTTTAGATCTGTTTTGCGTTTAATATACTTTTCATCAAATTAGAAAAGAAAGAGCACTTTTTTTCTTTTTTTATTCTTTGGGTAACAGAATTCCATAACTTCCACTGCACCGAGTCAATGCAAGTTTGATAGATTAAGATATAATTATATGCATAGTTTGCCTATTGGGATGCCAAATCGACTTGAAACAAAATATGTCCATTCCCCTCCTCTTTGCAAGTTTAGAACTGATGCTCCTGGGACATTGGCCCTTACTGCATGGTTGTTTTAGATTTTGAATATGTTCTTTTCTACATATTCTTTGACATTATTTCTTTTATGGACTATTTCTTCCTTGATTACATCATGATAAACTTGTATAGTTTAACCTTTCTCATTGAAATCAAAATGATGCGTTTAATATTCTTGCAGTTACTCATGCTACCGCAACCTCCTTTCAGGCCAACATATTACACACTAGTTATTATCGACCTCTGTAAGGTAATAATGTGGATGCTATTATTTTATCTAGTGTCTTGGTCCTTTTGTCTGAGTCAATGGAAGTAGATGTCAGTTTTATTGTCTGTAAAGCAGTCTGACTTGAAGTTTAATTCTTAGGCTCTTCCTGGAGCCTTTCCTGCAGTAGTTGCTGGTGCTGTACGAGCTCTATTCGAGAAAATTGCTGATTTAGATATGGAATGTCGAACACGGCTCATCCTTTGGTTTTCCCACCACTTGTAAGTTCCACCATAAGCAGTGCCACTAGCTTTTCCATGTGATGAATACTTCTCATTTCCCTATCACGTGCCATTTTGGGACCTTGCTCCTCTGTACATTCTCTTGTTGAAGTATATTACTTTAGCTGGAAAGCTGCTTGAAAGGTTACTGATGTCACCCTAGGTTATGTCTTAATTTATGGTTGTTCTATATGCATGTCTGGACCTTAGGCTACAGAAGCAGCCTCTCTTCTGTAAACTCCTGTCTCAGCTGAGGTGGGATTGATCCTAGGTCCTTTAATTATCAAGGCCATTATTAGCTGAAGCAGCTGGTATCTTGTTTGAATTTTTCAGAGAAGTTATTACCAATATTTTTAGAAAATATAGTGAAATTTTATTTTCTTGCATGATTTCTTGTATTCAGTTTGGTTTATTTTCAAAATTGATTTGTTCACATTGATTTGCCTTCCTGACCATGCAGATCAAACTTTCAGTTCATCTGGCCATGGGAAGAGTGGGCTTATGTCTTAGACCTGCCAAAATGGGCTCCACAACGTGTATTTGTTCAGGAGGTTCTGGAGAGAGAAGTTCGTTTATCCTACTGGGACAAAGTGAAGCAGGTACCAAGTCATTCGTAAGCCCAAGGATTGACCTTGACATAAACAAGCTCTTACTTTGATTGTTTTTCAGGATATTACATTTCCACATACGCTTCACATGGTTATAATTTTTCTAATTTAGTTTCTTATTTCTTTTTCTTTCAGAGCATTGAGAATGCCCCTGGCTTAGCAGAGTTGCTTCCTCCCAAGGGGGCACCAAATTTCAAATTCAGTGTTGAAGAAACCAGTGAAGGAAATGGACAACATGCACTTTCTGTTGACCTCAGAACCATGGTAAAAGCGAGGGCATCTGCCCGTGAAATGATTGTATGGATAGAGGAAAGTGTGTTTCCTGTTCATGGGATGGAAGGTACCCTCAATGTGGTTGTGCAAACTCTTCTCGACATTGGATCTAAAAGTTTCACTCATTTGATTACCGTATTGGAGAGATATGGTCAAGTCATTGCAAAACTATGTGGTGACCAGGATAAGCAGGTCATGCTGATAACTGAGATTGATTCTTATTGGAGGAACAATTCTCAAATGAGTGCTGTTGCAATAGATAGGATGATGGGCTACCGACTTTTATCTAATCTGGCCATTGTCAGATGGGTCTTTTCTCCAGCAAACATTGAGCAGTTTCATCTATCAGATCGTCCATGGGAGGTATGCCAACAACATTTCTATGGCATTAATCTTAAGCATGTCTTCTCTGCTGTTATAACTATTTGTGTTTTGAGCCCATGATGGAGTTTCCATGTACTTGGTGGTTGCAAGGTCCTACTTTTCCTTATTGCTCAATATTTACAACATCAGAAAATAAATAAAAACAATGTGAACAGGAACTTCAAAATGATGTGAATTCATACAACTGCTTCCACTATGAGAAAGTAAAAACAACTATCCACCTACACGTGCTTAAAAAAATGGAAATTGAAGCAAAAATGATAGCATTAAAATTTGGTCTGATTCGAAACCATCATGACAAGATAGGAAATGCTAGATAATGCCTACTTTCTAGTGGAAAATCTGGATGATTGTTAAAACCAGTAGACCTACCAAAATGGAAAAAGAAAATAGATTTAAACAGCAAAACTTTTGTAAGTTTGCTCTGGTTTCAACCTGCATTCTTATCTGCTCAAATTTTTTTCTGTGGTTATAATTTTACTTTGCGTGAGATCTTCCTAATTTTAGAGCTTTCCAGATTCTTCCTTGTAAGATGTTGATGGGGTGGATTTTACAACTAATTATGCACACAGGAATGATTTCCCTTAATTCATGTAGTATTCTAGCCTCGATGAATTGAAGAAATGATTAAGTCAACCAGATTGAAATCATGCTCGATTAACTCTTAAGTGTCACCTTTCTTACCATCAATTTCGTATAATTGTCTTTATTTTTGTACTACTAATGTAATCTCTAAGCATGCATCTTTTATCTTTTTTGATTGCTTATATATTTGTCTGCCCAACAGATTTTAAGAAACACAGTTAGCAAGACATATAACCGTGTATGTGATCTAAGGAAGGAGATTTTGTCTCTGAAAAAGAGTATTGTATCAGCTGAAGAAGCTGCAGCAACGGCAAAAGCAGAGTTAGTGGCTGCTGAATCAAAGCTTTCACTTATGGATGGTGAACCTGTTCTTGGGGAAAATCCTGTGAGGCTGAAGCGCTTGAAATCGTATGCTGAAAAGGCAAAGGAGGAGGAGTTGTCTGTACGTGAATCTTTAGAGGCTAAGGAGGCTCTTCTAGCTCGAGCCCTTGATGAATTTGAGGTAACAAATTTTTAAAAAGAAAGGGAAAGCAGTAAAACCTCATTCCCCAATTTCATCTGTTGCAATACTTTTCGCACAATACATATAAAAATGCATATATTTTAGTCTTGTAGGTATATGTAATAATTTCCCTTCTCTCTGAAAAACACTATCTTCCGAGAGGGAGCGAAATAGGTTGATTTTTGATGACTCTGGGCAGAAACTCAGGAGAGCTCTGGGAGAAAGTTAGATCATGTTCATCACATTGGGCATCGACCTCTAGAGTTTTCAGAGATTGTTCTTTTAGGCTTATTTGTTTAGATTGGATTGCAGCCATTCGTTAATCCTTTAGGTCTAAAATACCCTTCGAGGTTTTTCCCTGTTTGTGTTCTAGGGGTCTTTGTCTTCTGTTCTGCTCCTTCGTTTTTGCCATTGTTAGTGACTTAGGGGTCTAGGTTTTGGTTTCTGCTCTTTGCTTTTGTTCTTTCTTTCCTTTGTGGCTTTCTTTGCCGCTGTTGTATCTCTCTTCTTTTTATATAAATTTTGTTTCCTTTTCAAAAAAAAAAAAAAGGTACGTTTTTGCAGACATACAACAGCTCACTGCCTACCCTTCCATGCAACCCCCCACCCCCGGAACAAGGATAGATTGATTCTATCTGCTTCGCTGAAATGACACCCATAAAATATGGCACTGTCATAACCATCCATCAAAGTTGTTTTTCTTGTGACAAATAAATATATCCCCAAACAAGGGTAGATTGATTTTATCTGCTTCATTGACTTGGCATCATGAAAATATGGCAATGATATAAATGCCGAACGAAGTTGTTTTTCTTGTTAGCAATAAAATTACATGCATTTCTCCTATAAACTAGAAATAAAAATACATAATAGTGCAGTAACGTATTTGCTAATTTTTTTCCCAAACATTTTCTGGCATCGTTTGAAATACAATTCACTGCCTGGGAGTTTTGTGTGTTTTAGTTAATCAATTTTGGCTCTCACTTTGATTTAAAGTTCCTCATCTTTTTCTTGTACTAACCATGATTCTCATGTGCAGGCATTGTTCCTCTCCTTGTACAAAAACTTCCTGAATGTGTTGACAGAACGCCTGCCAAGTGCATCCACATGTGTTACATTGCAGGGATTGAAGTCAATTCATGCAGATTCTATGGCAGTCGACGTTGAGGAATCGTCGGCAATGGAGGTAGACGATGAGAATGGAAGACCTAAGAAAAGGTACCTTTTTCCCTTCAATAAAAAAGGTAGAAAATCCTATATTACATATAAGTAAAAGGAATGTTGACTAGAAGGTTAGAGGAGATGAAGGATCTTGTTTGGGAGGGGAGAGATTATGGGATTATTGGAAACTCATTGAAAAGGAGAAACTGTTGTCAAGAAGATGGTTGTCGGGTCCCTCAAGAGCAAGATTACTTGTGTTACTATAAATACGGCATGGATTTGAATGGGCCAGACTCCTTGATTGTAGAGAGAGGTTCTTTTTATTCTTGGAGATACATCTATCATGGTTTTCCATCTCTCTTGTTTATTTACATGTCGTTGGGGATAAAAATTCATTCGTTTTCCAGAAAACATTTGGCATGACAACGGATCATCTTTTCAGTCTTTGTTTTCTAACTTTAATCGGCCCTTGAATCGCAATGCATTTCCTTCTATTCCTTTAAAAAATAAAAAATAAACTCATTTCTTGAAACTTGTCTGTTAGAAAGCTTTTGCATGATTTCAACTTTGTTGTTTGGATTCATATATTCTTGAATCTAGTGATATTGGACTAGTTTGCGGTCTGGGGTCCCTTCCTGTGATTGTTTTTCTAAGTCCATGCTAGAAATTCAAATGAGTTAGGTTTTAAACTTGATGAGATGATTTGGAAGATTGGTGTACCCACCAAGTCCAAATTCTTTCCTGGTTGGTTTTTCATGGGAAGATCAGTACTCTTGATGTGCTTTAAAAAGGAGGACCCTATGCTCCATTATCTCCTCTTCGTGTGAAGATTATAAACTTTCTGAAAAGGTGGAGGTGGAGCTTCTTCGGGACAACGGGTTTCTCTTTGATACAGAGTACAGACAAGTGGCTGAATGCCTCGTTATGGCCATTTTTGTCTAAACATTATGCCAATGCTCTTTGTAGCGTGAGAGGGAATTTTGAGTTGATTGTAAAGTATCTTTTGTCACTCCTTGGTAGTTGATAGCTTTGGCGGGCCCTTTATTTTCACAACATATCTTGTTTTCAATAAAAATTAATAAATTGTCTTGACATTAAGTGTTATTCAAGTAAAAGTGCATTTAACTTGTTTTTCTTAATTTTGGCAGCCAATTGAATGGTGGGAGGATGAGTAGTGTATATAATGTAGGTGAAAAAGAGCAGTGGTGTCTATCGACTTTAGGCTACCTGAAGGCCTTCTCGAGGCAATATGCTTCTGAGGTAAATACTTATTCTTTTTGTGATTCTTTTTTGTTTGTTTTTGTTTTTAAAATGAAAGTTCCACTTTGTACCTAACTTTAATTCATCAGTTTTGTGTTTTCATCCTCCGGCCTCCCTTTTTGGGTATTACATTTGTTTTCAATGGAATATCACTAGGTTATGTGTGACGGAAGGAATAACATATGATTTTATTCTCAAGATTTTCTAGTTCCATGAAATATTTGACTGATTATGGGCTGAATGAACAATGTGCCCATAAGTAATCAAATCCCTGGATTTCGCCCTCTCACTTCATGGATTAGGCTGAATACTTATTCAAGTGAATTTGCCAGCTATGAAAAGGAGTCTTGTATGCTAGCCTCTGAACTCAGCATGGGAAGTTATTTTTCGCAATTTTTTGCTACTAAATCTCTGACCTTGTGTATGTGCCTGGCAGATTTGGCCTCACATGGAGAAGTTGGATGCGGAGGTTCTAACGGAAGATGTGCATCCTCTTATTCGGAAAGCGGTTTATTGTGGCCTTCGTCGACCAGTTGATGGGTTGTGAAACCTCAACTCGCCTGCCCCTCCCCTGAAAACAAAACAAACCAGCAAACAAAACAACAATGCATGTAAATGTCGATGCGGGAACCTGATAGATTCGAAGGAGATGAGGCTAGCTTCTGCTGCTGCTGCTGCATGTATAATGAGAGTAGGTAATTTGTTTGTCTAGTTGGAGATACGTGTACAATCTAGTTGATATGTAACCAAAGCAACTAATTAGAGGCTAGTATTATGAAAATTCTTTCCAATGGGCACTTTGTTACTAATTACAATATGAAATGGACTTGCTCTTGCTAAAATACTCATTATTTGGATGTTCTAGTTTTTTTCTCTTTTTTTTTTTTAATTATTTTTTTGTTCGTTTTGCCTTCCACTAGAATGGCTATGGCAAACCCTTTCCTGACCAAAGCTTCCAATGCCTACCAGATGCTGGAGCAGAATCCTCAAAACCATTCCATTTTAGTATAGTTATTAAATGGAGTATCATTCATATTCTCACTGGTAAACAGCAAAAAGGTGACATTCCTCTTTCTCAAATCACAATTTGATAGACATGCAAAATTAATTCATTAAAATACTAAAATAAATAAGTAAATTATGGCTGCACATTAACCCTCCTTGAGGTTTTTGGTGTTAATACAAAACTTCAAGGTTTTAGAAATTAGCTTAACACTCCTCGAAGTTTCACATTACTTTCATAAAAGTTCTATTAAATTTCCCCCAAAGAATTGTGGATGTCATCAAATTTTTTTTTTCTTTCCAAATGACAATGTTGACCTTAGAGATTGCATATATCTTGAGGAATAATTGTGGAGATTAATTTTGTTATTTGAAAGTTTTTTAAAATTAAATCATCAATTTTTTCTACTGAAAAATTAAGAAATGTCATCCACAATCATGCTCCCTATTTCTTAACTAAAATTTAGCTAAAAACACAAAAAAGCTATTTTGGAAGCTCTCTAAAATTTTTTAACTCCAACCATACTCTTTAATTTGGAGAATCATAAATACTTTACTTCTTTTTAAATTTAATTCCTGATTTGCAATAAAATGTACATATTCAAATACTGAATATTCCCAAATAACAAAACGTGTTTGTGTTTTACAAAATACCTGCAAGGAAAAGAACTATATATATATATATATATATATTATTATTAAAAAATGGTGTTTGTGTGTTGCTAAATGTATACAGTGAAAAGAATCCGAAAAAAAAAAATATTTACTTGTGCTTTGCAAAGCACCTATAGCAAAAAGAATAGAAAAGATGGTGTATGACGTAGGTAGGGTCAGTTTGACATTGCTGTGGTATGAAAATAATCGCTGTCAGATTTGCTGTGAGAAAAATCAATTGTGAGAGAAAGCAGTTTGACGTTTTGTAAACTTTCAGTAACTTTTCAATTTAGTTATTGTAAAAGGACAAACCAACAAGAACATGCATACATAAGCAAATCCTAGTAAAAAATTGTATGTAGTCCTGTATCCGGGTTATATTCAGTTGTATGTGTATGCAAGTTGTTGATTCTTGATAAAAAACAGAAGAATACATACCGAGACATATGAAGTTAATTTTTAAACTAAATTCTTGTATATATATATATATATATATATATATATTATATCTCAGCTGACACATGAAGTTAATTTTGTTCTTCATTTTTTCTTTTTTTCTTTCCATGCAGAGATAATCTAAAGCATCATAAGGATGAAGATCTTCTTAAAGGTCAAGCAGTGAGGAACCAAAAGGTGTGTTCTTTGCAAACAATGGCTCTTTTAATATCCAAAAAATATGTTTTATTTGTCAATGTGAAATTATTGTTCCTCATTTAATACTTCGTTTTATGTGTCACCTTAAAGTTGACAAAAGGATTTATATACCGAATTATAATCTGATTCTTATTCATTCTTACCCTTGTTTCTATGTTTTTTTTTTTTTGTTTTGTATTTTTAAAAACTTTGTTGGAAGGCTCTTTGGGACAAGACTCTTGAGTTCCGATTCTTGCTTCAGAAAGCATGCTCAAGTTCAAATAGATTACCACAGGTCTGTTTCCGCAGTTTTCCTTTTCCTGTTTTCCTAGCTTTTTGTCATGTAAAAATGTTATGTTCATACTTGAGAGGTGTTGTGATATTTATTGCAAGCGCACAATTCGCACAAGTAATATAGTGATGAGTGAAGTGTCGTTCCCACGAAGAGTGATTTAATTTACCAAGTACCGATTGTGATTAACCCAAGACTTTATTTGAACAATTGATGATGAGATTTGATTGATTAATTAACTAAAACAATGAATAAAAACAAGCGTAGAAAAATAAAGTAGTGAGATTCAAGTTATGAGAGCACTAGAGCTTCCGATTTCACCATAGCCAATTCTACCCAATTCCCTTAGCATGTTAATCCTAATTATTCTCCATGTTGACAATTGATTTTCCCTACTTTATTCGATACTCCATCCCTGGTTATACCAAAAGTATTCTTATTACCAACCCACTCTATCCCTAGTAATGGAATTAAGATAATAAGAACCCATTAAATTCCTTGGAAAACCTACAAAACAACCACATAAGTCATGACAAACATCCCTGTCTAATCATGTAACTCATGGCATCTATTACAAGAAGCAACCCCAAATTGGATATTCCTATCGTCAATTTAGCATCAAAACAATTAAATGTTGGCCAAACATTCAAAGCATTAAGCATGGTAATAGATACTCAACATGGAAAAATACTTGGAATTAACATTGACTAAAGTAATTGAGTATTCATGGCTAGGCTACATCGTAGCCCTAGCAAGAAGAAATTAGTTCATGACAACTTTAATAAAAACCATGATAAATAATATCATAGGAAAGAAGTAACCAATTGAAGATTTGATCTCTGCACGATAGCAACTCTAGCTCCAGGTTGTCTTCTTTGTCTCTCTAAAACTCTCTCTCTCTCTCTCTCTCTCTCTCTCTCTCTCTCCTTTGAGTGTTTTGGCTATGAGTATGAATGTGTAGGAATTTTAGGGTAGATGATGGAGGATGGATGATGGGTAATGGATCCTTTCAACAATGACCTAAACTCCCTATTTATAAAACTCCTAGAAATCCTACCTAAGGAATAATTACAATTGTTATAAAAATAGGATTCCTTCTAAAATAAGGTCTTCTTTATTTCTCCTTGTTTGACTTGATAAGACTTGCACCATCTTGAACTAGGAAATTTGACAACATTCCTTGCAACAAAAGGAATGACTTGGCTTCTTTTTAATTGATCTTCATCTTCTTGCCTTTTTTAGCACACTTTCTCCTATTTCACAATTCCTTCACAAATCTCACAAAACCAATTAAAAACAACAATTTAATCCAAGAAATTAATAAATAGATAAGCAAAGGAGACATAAAATATATATAAAATATAGATTTATCAAAGCACAAAGAAGATAAATTAATGTGCAGAGGACACATCTTAAACACATTATCTGATCGGTTTTATAATCTTTTTGCTGCTACTCCATCTTCAAGAGAAATCTAGACTGGTCTTGCAGAAAAATACACATCAGAGACGAAAGGTACTGATAAATTCTGTTGGCGTGAGTCCTATTTTAGGTAGGAAATTAATATAAGGATTCTTGTAAATATTTTATTACTTGTTCTATTAGGATTAGCTTTTATCTTTTCCTTGGGTAAAAAGGCATTGTACACTATATATACACCTTCTTTGAGAGAAGTCAAATATCAGAAATTCACTATATATCCTTATATTTGACTTGGTATCAGAGCTTAGGGTTATATTTGCCTTAGAATAACATACCTCCCTTACTGCTACAGATTTTTGCCGTGGTCTTTGGCTTCATGGGGGATATGCAGGATTTGTTTAATGAAGATGGCCAATCCAATGAGGTACCACAAATTACCTCAGGGGGTTCTGGTCAGCCTATGTCAATTGTCAATGTTCATCATGATTCTTCCGCTGTTGTCAAATTGAATGGAACAAATTATTCAGTATGGTCCCAACTACTTGAGTTACATGTTGCTTTGAAGGGAAAATATGGATAACTTACAGGCGCTTCTGCTGCACCAGCTCTGGCAGATTCCAATTACAATAAGTGGTATGCTGAAAACGCAATTGTGAAGGGAGGGCTGATTCAGTCTATGAAGCCTGATATTATGCAAATTTTCCTTCCCTACAAAACTGCCAAAGATGTATGGGACAATGTTAAAAAAACATACTATGCATGTCGCAAGGATTCGTTTCCGAATTTGGAGAAAGCTTTTTCATGTATCAGATGAGAAGACCAGCGGCGATCCACCATGATGGTACCACCTGTTGATGATGGGCTACGTCCACTATGATGGCCAAGATCAGTCACAGATTTATGAGCTAACCTGTCGTTTGCCCAAAGCTTGCATGTCGCAAGGCGATGTGGCTAGGCACGGGGGTGTAGGAGGCAAAAGGGATGCCGAATGCACGAGGGTGCTGATGGGAAGAAATGCATATGTGCATTTTTTTTTTTTTTTTGTGTGAATGGCCGGGCCATTTGGAAATTTTGGACCCTCCATAGTTCCTCCATGGCCCTTGCCGTTCGGCAAGGGTCTAGCCATTTTTTTTTTGTGCTCGGGAGCTAGGCCTTCGAAGGAGCCGGGCCATTCAAAAATTTAAGACTCCAAAATTTCTCCATGGCCCTTGCCGTTCGGCAAGGGTCTAGCCATTTTTTTTTTTGGTGCTCGGGAACTAGGCCTTCGAAGGAGCCGGGCCATTCGAAAATTTAAGACTCCAAAATTTCTCCATGGCCCTTGCCGTTCGGCAAGGGTCTAGCCTTTTTTTTTTTTGGTGCTCGGGAGCTAGGCCTTCGAAGGAGCCGGGCCATTCGAAAATTTAAGACTCCAAAATTTCTCCATGGCCCTTGCCGTTCGGCAAGGGTCTAGCCATTTTTTTTGGTGCTCGGGAGCTAGGCCTTCGAAGGAGCCGGGCCATTCGAAAATTTAAGACTCCGAAATTTCTCCATGGCCCTTGCCGTTCGGCAAGGGTCTAGCCATTTTTTTTTTTTTTGAATGGCCTGACCTTCTTGAGTTGGGTCTTGGGCATGTGGAAAGAGTTGGGCCCGTGATGGGCTTCAGCAAGTAACAAGGCCTAGGGTTTTGGGATGAGGGGATATACAAATAAGAAGGTGGCCACCATGCCGTTCGGCATGTCTTCATTCGGCATCTTGGAGAGAAACAAAATCGTGGAGTTTTGAACTTGCCGTTCGGCAAGTCCTTGGAGGCACGGTTTGGGGGTAGCTCACGGGTTTCGCAAAGAGCACGGTTTGGCACGGAGAAGAAGCTGGTTTGGCAAGGCAGCGTAGCAGCTGGAGTGGCGCGGAGGTTGAAGTGCTGTGCCGAGGAGGTTGAAGTGCAAGCATATAAATTGTGGCTGGACCTTGCCGTTCGGAAAGGTGAAGTGCTAAATCCTTGCTGTGGCTTCGGCAGGGGGCTGGGTTTTGAGTAAGGCTTGGTATGCGGATCAGCGTGAATTAGCTTCGGCAATTGGTCTTGCCGTTCGGCAAGGGGTTGCCGAGGTCAAGTTGGAGCTGCGGCAAGTTTGGAAAGTTGTCCTTCGGCAAGCTGTGCGAACTCGGAAGGTTGTCCTTCGGCAAGGCCTTCGTGGTCACGGGTTGGGCTACGGTTTGTCCTTCGGCAAGCTGGAAAAACCCTTCGGCAGCTTAAGGAAATTGGAGAGCTGTGGCTGTGCTGAACGGCAGGTGCTAGGGACCACGGATTGGGAGCATATCTTTATTGTGGCTGGACCCCTGCCGTTCGGCAAGGGTGATTGGAAGGAATTTTTGCAAGCCCACTGCATAGGTATTCCCTTGAATTGCCGAATGGAATTGACAGCTTATGATAAAGTGCACGTGGCAGCCCTCATATTGGAGCAATGGATTGCTCCTTGGCCATGCAAAGTGACAGCAAGACATTCAGCAACCTCCAAATTGGTTGTCAATGTGTTTTCTTCCCTTCATTTAAATAATTGAAATTGAGACGTGGGCTTCCTTCTAGATTGAAATGGTGGCTTGTCCCTGGCTATGCAAGCCATGCAAATTGATATTCTAGGTGAATTGGAATATTTGGCAGCCCATAAATTGAGGCTCTTGCAACGTGATTGGAAGCTGGTTCCTTGGGCTGAAATGGTGGCTTGGCCATGCAAGCCATGCAAGGCGAGGTGTCGAAGGCATATTTGTTCCTTGAGATCCGATGGTGGCCTCTTGCATATATGGTGCTAAACGATAAGCTAAGAGGCAATGATTGGAAGGGTGCCGAAGGGCACTGAATTAAGGGAGAACAACAAAGGCTTCTTGTGTCGATTCCCACAGACGGCGCCAAACTGTTGATGCTCAAAATGGTTAGTCCAAGGTTGAGTCCAACTTAGTGATGAGGTGTGATGGATGATGGATGAAGATGAGGACCTTCACCAAGTGTGTGAGGATTTGGGCAAACGATAAACATATAGAAGACAAGATATACGTGGTTCACCCGAATGATGGGCTACGTCCATGGAGAAGGGTGTTCTCATTATGATAATGTTTGTTTACATTTGTACAAGGGGATTAGACCCAAATATAGAGATAACAAGTGAGAAGCTCAGCCTAGAGATGGATCCAGAAGAGAGAGTACTCAAGAGCCAGTCCCCTTCTAAGGAAAGAGTAGTCTTCTTTTATAGGTGAGGGGAGTCTCCATCTCTTGTAGTTTTCCGATGTGGGACTCCTCTTGCTTTGCTTAGAGTTGTGATTTGTGGTGATGCTTCTTTGGCTAAGGTGATGACCTCTCAAAGCATGGCACTCGAATGATCTAGCCTAGCTAGTTGCTCGGTCAGTTATGGTACAAACACCAATTGTTCAGGCTTGTGAAGTGATACCTGGAAAGTTTGTGATAACAAGGAACCCCTTTTCCTACAAACCCCTGATTGTTTTAAATTACATGGCTATCCAGAATGGTGGGATGAAGTCAAGGAGCGTAACAAGGCCAAAGTAGCCGCTGAACGATACGCACAAGGCAAGGTCGCACTCTGCATAGGATCTCCCGACCCTTCTGTCCCACAAGCTTCCCCTATGCCATCTGTCTCCTCCTCCATTGTTCCTCCAGGTTTTGCCGCCCTCCCTACAGGTGATTCGGGCACTTCTTCTAATACCTCAGGTAGTGCTTTTGCTGCTGTTACTGGCTTAGGTATTGGTTCTGGTTGGATTATTGATTCAGGTGCTTCAAATCACATGACATTTGACTCGACAAATTTGAAGACTCGTACTACTCCTAGCCTTACTAGTATGGCGAATGCGAATGGCCAATCCTACCCTGTGACTGGGGCAGGCACTGTTGATCTTTCTCCAAATTTAACTTTGGAACATGTTCTTCTTGTTCCTTCTTTATCTCAGAATTTATTATCTGTTGGACAAGTGACTGAACAATTAAATTGTTTTGTATTAATCTATCCCTTGTTTTGCCTTCTTCAGGATATTCGAACCCAGGAAATAATTGGGCGTGGTACTAAGAGAGGAGGACTATATTATGTGGATGATGTTTGCACGGGAAAGGCCCTTATTGCTCATGACTCAGCTGCAGACAAGAAGAAACAAATTTGGTTATGGCATTGGCGTTTAGGACATGCTTCTTTTGGTTATTTAAAACATTTATTTCCAGCTTTATTTTTGGATTTGGATATTTCTAGTCTTCAGTGTGAAACTTGTATTCTTGCCAAGAGTCACCGTGTTTCATACCCTATTAGTTTCAATAAGAATGATAAACCTTTTGCTCTTATTCATTCCGATGTATGGGGTCCTTCCCCAGTCTCTACAATCTCTGGCATTAGATGGTTTGCGACTTTCGTTGATGATTATACGAGAATGACATGGATATATTTTATGAAAAATAAAAGTGAGGTTTTTGGTCTCTTCAAGCAATTTTATCAGATGGTTCAGACACAATTCTCCACAAAAATTCAGTTTCTGCGGTCAGATAATGAGGTGAATATGTGAATCATGATTTTGTGTCTTTCTTTCAGGATAACGGTCTTCTCCATGAAACTACATGTCCCTATACCCCTCAACAAAATGGGGTTGCTGAACGGAAAAATCGTCATATTCTTGAGACGGCCAGGAGTATTTTGATAGAAGCTCATATGCCTAAGATGTTTTGGAGTGATGCTATATTATATGCAGTGTATTTATTAAATCGTATGCCCTCTTCTGTCCATGGATACAAGACACCATTGGATGTTTTGACTTCGACACATCCCCTACCGTCAGTCCTGACTCTCCATCCCCACATTTTTGGTTGTATAGCCTACGTTCACATCCTTAAACACCTACGGTCTAAATTGGATCCATGTGCTCTTAAATGTGTGTTTGTGGGTTTCTCCCCATATTCCGAAGGATATTGATGCTACCATCCTCCGACAAAGCGTACGTATGTCACAATGGATGTCACTTTCTCAGAGTTGTCCATGTATTTTCATCATGAATCCAACTCTCCTCTTCAGGGGGAGAAGGAGAATATTGAAGAGCAGAATTGGAATTGGACAATTATGTTACCTGATATTACCATAGAAAGAGAAGAAGTGATCTGCAATGAAAAATAAAATGCAGTCACGTCAGTTGAGGACCTGGCGTCACATGTTGCTAACCCCACTTTGTTCCCTGCAACTCCACATATCCCACATAATTGTTCTCCCTCTTCTACACCAACAGTACCTGTCCAAATTCCTGAGGCTTCGGATAACCCTGAGGTAAGTATAGAACCAAATTTGATTAATACTGACAATTTAATTACAAATGATATTGATAGTGTTGCAGAAACAAGGTATCAATTGCCTCCCGGACGTAATAGAGGAATTCCACCAGATCATTTTTCACCTGAAAATTCAAAGAAGTCGAACTACCCAATTGCAAACTATGTCTCTACTCATCGATTATCTGAAGCATGTGCAGTTTTTGCTAATCATATGACAACTGAATTTATTCCATCTAAAGTGCAAGATGCTTTGGCTGCTCCTCAATGGAAGAAAGCTATGGATGAAGAGATGCTGGCTTTAAAAAAAAATCAAACTTGGGATTTAGTTTCATTGCCACAAGGAAAACGACCAGTTGGATGCAGATGGATTTTCACAATTAAACACAAGGTAGATGGTACCATTGATAGATACAAGGCGAGATTGGTTGCCAAAGGATATACTCAGACATATGGTGTTGATTATCAGGAAACTTTTGCACCAGTTGCAAAAATAAACACAGTTCGTGTTCTAATATCACTTGCAGCAAATTTAGATTGGCCACTCCAACAATTTGATGTGAAAAATGCTTTCCTACATGGAGAATTGAAGGAAGAAGTTTATATGAGCCTACCTCCAGGATTTGATCTATCTGAAAATCCAAATTTGGTGTGCAAGTTGAGGAAGTCACTCTATGGGTTGAAACAGTCTCCTAGAGCTTGGTTTGGCAAATTCAGTTATGCCATGAAGAAATACGGTTATCGTCAAAGCAATGCAGATCATACTTTGTTTCTGAAGAGGAGGAAAGGGAAGGTCACTGTTTTAATTATATATGTTGATGATATGATAATAACAGGTGATGATACATAAGAGATTGATAAATTGAAACATTATTTATCAACTGAGTTTGAGATGAAGGATCTTGGAGGGCTGAAATATTTTTTGGGAATTGAAGTGGCTAGATCTCAACATGGTATTTTCTTGTCACAAAGAAAATATGTGTTAGATTTATTGAATGAAACTGGGATGCTTGGGTGTAAACCTGTTGATACTCCTATTGTGCAGAACCATAATCTTGAGATTCTTCCAGATCAAGTTCCAACTAATAAAGACAGGTATCAGAGGTTAGTTGGAAGACTTATTTATTTATCTCACATCAGGCCAGATATTGCTTATGTTGTTAGTGTTGTGAGTCAATTTATGCATTCGCCTAGTGAAGTTCATATGGAAGCAGTTATGCGAATTTTACAGTATTTGAAGTCTGCACCTGGCAAAGGGCTGATGTTCTCAAAACATGGACATTTGGAAATTGAAGGTTTTACAGATGCCGATTGGGCAGGAAATCGAACTGATAGGCGTTCAACATCAGGTTATTTTACATTTGTGGATGGTAACCTTGTTACTTGGCGAAGCAAGAAACAGAAGGTTTGTTCTTTGTCCAGTGCGGAACCTGAGTATCGAAGCATGGTTCATGGCGTATGTGAGATGTTGTGGATTCGGAAATTATTAAAGGAATTGGGCTTTGTGGCTAAAGATGCCATGAAATTGTATTGTGATAATCAAGCTGCAATCGATATAGCTAATAATCCAGTCCAACATGATCGTACTAAACATGTGGAGATTGATAGACATTTTATTAATGAAAAATTGGAAAGCAATGTGATTAGTGTACCACATGTGAAATCAGAGGAACAACTTGCAGATATTTTGACTAAAGCAGTGTCTAGCCATGTATTTAGTGACTCACTTGACAAGTTGGGCGTTGGTGACATCTATGCACCAACTTGAGGGGGAGTGTTGGCGTGAGTCCTATTTTAGGTAGGAAATTAATATAAGGATTCTTGTAAATATTGTATTACTTGTTCTATTAGGATTAGCTTTAATCTTTTCCTTGGGTAAAAAGGCATTGTACACTATATATACACCTCATTTGAGAGAAGTCAAATATCAGAAATTCACCATATATCCTTATATTTGACTAATTCCTTATGTCTAAATTCTATGAATTCACTGACTTATGGCAAATCAATTGTGGACCAAGTTCAGGATTTACTTATATTGGTTACAAAGCTCCGTGAAGTCAAAATAATTGTTCCTGAGTCATTGCAAGTAGGAGCTATCATGTCAAATACCCAATGGCTGGAACAATTATAGGAAGAAACTTTTGCATATGGCAGAAGACACGAGTCTCCAAGATCTTTCAAAGGGGATCCAAATTGAAAAGGAAACTCAAAATCGAGAGAAAGCTTTTTCCTCTCAAGACTTCACTGAGGTTAATTATGTTGAAGGGAGTAGTAGTAAGTTCAAAAAGAACTTCAAAGTGAATAACACAGGGAAGTTTAAAAAGACTAATCCCAACACCAAGAGTGGCAAGAAAGATGGAAATTGCCGCCATTGTGGCAAGAAAGGCCACTTTATCCGTGATTGGGGTTCAAGAAAAATGAGGATGCCAAATTAAACAAGGCAAATTTGGTAGAGGAAAATTCTACTGAAGTAATAATTGCTATGGTCTCTGAGATGCAAATTTGCATGATCACTGAATTGAGCATGGCTGCAGCAACTAAAAGTTCAGACTGGTGGCTTGACTCTGGAGCTACCATCCAGGTTTGCAATGATAAAACACAATTCAAGACCTACACAACAGAATATCATTCTTAAGAGGTGTTACTGGGCAACCATAGTTCGGCTACAGTCTTAGGAAAAGGGACGGTTGAACTCCAATTTACTTTTGGAAAGACAATAAACTTGACCAATGTTTTTCATGTCCCAGACACAAGGAAGAATCCTGTATCTGCAAATCTACTATGCAAGAATGGCATAAAAATTGTTCTAGAGTCTGATAAACTTATAGTGTCAAAGAATGACATGTTTGTTGGGAAGGGTTATTCATGTGATGGAATGTTCAAACTCAGTTTAATAAAAGTGAATTCTTCTATTTATATTGTTGACGACTCTTCTTTTTTATGGCATTCTAGGTTAGCACATTTAAATTACATATCTTTGAAATACTTGTCTAAGCAAATTTAATTTCTTGCAAAGAAGTTACATCTAGAAATTGTGAAACTTGAGCCCAATCTAAAATTACTAAGAAACCTTTGAAGATGGCAGAAACACAAAAATCTTAAACTTAGTATATTCTGATATTTGTGAGTACAATGGAACTTTAACAAGAGGAGGAAAACGATATTTATTACATTTATAGATGACTGCTCTAGATTTACTTATATATATTTGATACCTAGCAAGGATGAAGCCTTTGAGTTTTTTAAACGATATAAGGCTGAAGTTGAAAATCAAAAGGAAAAGAAAATTAAAATCCTTCGTAGTGATAGAGGTGGTGAATATTTTTCACATGAGTTTTCTTTGTTTTGTGAAGAAAATGGTATCATCCATCAAAAAACTGCACCTTATACACGACAACAAAATGGCTTAGCAGAGAGAATGAATAGAACATTGACTAATATGATTAATTCTATGATTATAAGTGCTAAGCACTCCTTACTGCATGCTACATTCAAAATAGAATTACTTCTAAGAAGACAGATGTGTTTTGCAACTATCACCTATAAATATATATTAATTATTGTCCACTTATTGCACACATACCACTTTTTCTGAAATTTAGTTCTGTCTCTCTCTCTCTCTCTAGCTAACTACGCCTCTTCTCACGAAGAAGAAGATCAAGAACACCTACAAAACCCACAGCTTTGCCCTCAAAACCCAGTTCTTCCTCTTCCTCTATGTTTTCTTCTCTACCCAAATCCAAACCCCAACTTCGTCTCTCTTCGAATCCCTTCTGCAACCTAAACAAACCCAAACAAAACCCTCTTTTCTGAATATGACAGCATGTCTTGGCATTAGGTGGTCATTGTTTGAGCATTTTGGTCCAATTTTGGGGGGTTTTGAAGTCTGGGTTTACATGCCCTCTTCAAGAACAGCTTCTCCAGAAAATGAATTGTTGGGAATATGTAAGTTTTGATGTTAAATTGAATTTGATTACTGAAATTGGAATTGTGATTGATTTCGTCTGTATTTTGTGTAGAAAGTGAAGTATTGGGATTGATTTTGTTTGTCTGAAACAACAAATGTGTTTGTTCTTTGTCGATTGATTCTTGCATTTGGTATTGGGATTTTCAATGAACTTATAATTATATCATAGTGAGGTAGCATTGTTGATTTGCTATTGCAATCGTATTGTGATTTTATTGCGATTGTATTGTAGTGGTATTGCTTTTGTATTGCTCTGGTATTGCTGTTATATTGATTTTTTTGGGTGTTTTATTGATATGTTACTGTAATTTAATAGGAATATATGTTGATATCATTTTTCTTTATCTGCTTGTGATTTGAGTAGGAGTTGAGATTATTCTTGGCTGAAGTATTATTTACGATCTCTCTCTTTCTCTCTCTCTCAGCTCTTTGTATTTTTCTCAACATTTATGTGTTAATTTAATGTCTGGCATTGTTTTGGAACCATAATCATTGTCAATCTCATTGTTTCTTTAAAAGATTGCTGTGAAATTGTTACTTCATTTTCTTCTTTCCTTTGTTTTAAGATATTTTTGTTTGGAGAAAAAGAATCTGTTTTTGTAATCTAAAAGACTAGGTATCTATGTCCCACATCTTGGGACTAATTGAATGTGATTTTTGATATTGAAAGGAAGCTGGCATCTTTGGTTGAAAAAATGAAGGTGTTACTGCTGAAGTAATTTCTATTGATTTCAATTTGCCTATAAAACTTGTTGACTGGTGCTCAACAAGTTGGGTTTTTGTAGCTTGATTGGCGTATAATTTAGGTTCACTTTTTGCATGTGAGTGTTTTAATGGATTGGATCTTCTACCTATATGTTTGTCAAATTTCAATCATGTGTCTGAGATGAGTTGTACAGTAGTGTTGGTTGAAATTAATATGTTATTTATTCATTAAAAGCATATTGTTTCCCGACGGTGAGTACTTGACCAAATTATAATTTGCTGCAGTTTTGTCTTGACAATTTATGTTTCTTTCTCTTTTTCTTTTCAAATTGCACAACGAAAAGAAAAGCCGCACCCAACTCGTTTCCCTGTGAAGAACAAATTTGAGGTTAACAGTTACACAATGTGTTTTAGCTGGTTTGTGCAGTGTGCAAGTCATACACTTTCATTGGAGACCATTTTGTGCATAATGTAATGTGTAGACAAGGAGTTCTTTGAGATGCCTTCTGAAGACAAAAGCAAAGCTTATATTATGAAAATGCTAAGCAAACTTGCAGCAAACTGTACACATCTTTGATTATGCTTGTTATTAGGCCCCAAGAATTAGTAAGGACATCTAAGACATTATGTATTCTTCTTGTGGAGCTGTATGTTTCTAATATTTGTGTAATGTACTTGATATTGTTTTTGAGGTCATTATTATAATGATATGAAATTTTCATAAATGGTTATTATTTTTTATGTACTATTTATTATCTGTAACAACTGAATATTGTAATAGTTCAACAATTAGAACATTATATAATATGGGAAAGAGAGTACAAGGACATTCATAAGGTACTTGTTTATTGCCATTTTATTGCTTTTGCATTGGTTGTCTATTGCCGCTTTATTGCTTGTTTATTGCTTTCATATTGTTTTGTATTGCATGTCTATTGCCACTTTATAATCTACATGACATTATAATGGAGTGGAAGCAACTATGGATATCGTCAAAATTAACCATTCTTACATTGTCGTCTTTTATGTTTCAAAACTATTGTATACGTGACTGCCGTCTCTTGCTCAAGATCCCAAAGTTTTCAAGTAAGTTGAATTAAAATTTCATTTAATGGTATCAAAATAATTACATGGTCTCCTATACAATAATATTCAATACAAGTTTTTTATTTCACGTAATCTTAAAAAATGACCAAGTATCTCAAGAATTAACAAATTGAAAACAAAAATCTCCTATTTAATTGTTGAATTTACATGAAGCATCATCCCTTTTACTCTTGCAGCTGCTCAAGCCTAGTCCCCCTTCAAAAGTCATGATCCAAAATTCACTAGCTGACTAGTCTCTCCAATCTACCAAAATATTTCATTCATTTATAGAATATAAGATAAACAAACCGAAAAACATGAAGCTCTCGAAGGCAAATATTTCATTCATTGATAGAATCTAAGATATTTAATGAGTATACTTCCATACAAAGTCATCAATTATTTTTATCAAATGCAGAATGACATGTCAACCATTGTGTTTTCACCCCACAAATTTGCTAATTTGAAGCACAATGACATCTTCTAAATATACACTCTAGCTATGTTCAACTATATGTCTGTTATGTATAAGCTTTTCATAATTTCTTGTCATTTAAAAACTTTTGTTGGTATTGAACTCAAGACACCAATGAAAACATTTTGAGGCAGTTTGAATACGAACAACAGAGCAAACTATCACAATTGAAGAATACCCCTTTACCCAAGATGTGTGACATAGATACACTGCTGGCATACAAGACTTTTCAAATTTTAGACAGCCAAAGTTTAAGTGCAAAAGTAGTAAACTGACATACATAAAGTCTGGATCTTGTTGATCAGAAAACACTCACCATGAGTACCTAGTCTTTTAGATTACAAAAACAGAGTTCTTTTTCTCCAAACAAAAATATCTTAAAACAAAGGAATTAAGAAAATGAAGTAACAATTTCACAGCAATCTTTTAAAGAAACAATGAGATTGACAATGATTATGGTTCCAAAACAATGCCAGACATTAAATTAACACATAAATGTTGAGAAAAATACAAAGAGCTGAGAGAGAGAGAGAGAAAGAGAGAGATCGTAAATAATACTTCAGCCAAGAATAATCTCAACTCCTACTCAAATCACAAGCAGATAAAGAAAAATAATATCAACATATTTTTCTATTAAATTACAGTAAGATATCAATAAAACACCCAAAAAAATCAATATAACAGCAATACCATAGCAATACAAAGCAATACCACTACAATAGAATCGCAATAAAATCACAATACGATTGCAATGGCAAATCAACAATGCTACCTCACTATGATATAATTATAAGTTCATTGAAAATCCCAATACCAAATGCAAGAATCAATCGACAAAGAACAAACACATTTGTTGTTTCAGACAAACAAAATCAATCCCAATACTTCACTTTCTACACAAAATACAGACGAAATCAATCACAATTCCAATTTCAGTAATCAAATTCAATTTAACATCAAAACTTACATATTCCCAACAATTCATTTTCTGGAGAAGCTGTTCTTGAAGAGGGCATGTAAACCCAGACTTCAAAACCCCCCAAAATTGGACCAAAATGCTCAAACAATGGCCACCTAATGCCAAGACATGCTGTCATATTCAGAAAAGATGATTTTGTTTGGGTTTGTTTAGGTTGCAGAAGGGATTCAAAGAGAGACGAAGTTGGGGTTTGGATTTGGGTAGAGAAGAAAATAGAGAGGAAGGGGAAGAACTGGGTTTTGAGGGTAAAGCTATGGGTTTTGTAGGTTGTTCTTGATCTTCTTCTTCCTGAGAGGCGTAGTTAGCTAGATGGAGAGAGAGAGAGAGAGAGAGAGAGAGAGATTGGGGCTGTTTGGCTTTTGATAGAACTCATGATCCTAATAGGTCACAATTGGGTACTAGAGGTATAAAATGTATCTCTGTGGGATATATGCAAAAAATTCTGAAGCATATAGGTTGCTTGATGTAAACTCAAATATCATTGTTGAGTCTAGAGATGTAGAATTCTTTGAAGATAGGTTCTATCATGACCCTAGTCCTAGTTCAACTCTATATCATACTCAAGAACCAATGGTTGATACAAATCCTAGTTCATCTTCCAGCAGAAAAAGAAAAGAACTAGAAGTGGCTTCTGAACCTAGGAAAAGCAAAAGAACTAGGAAAGAAAAGAATTATTTAGATCCTGATTTTATTTCTTCACAAGCCCTTGTGTTTCTGGTAGAATGAGATAGAAATCAAGTTCAAGTTGAAGAAGATCCTAAAAAAGTCTAAATGAAGTAATGACTTAAAGAGATGCTGCTGCCTGGAAGGAGGCTATAGATGATGAGATGAACTCATTATTGTCAAACCAAACATGGACTGTAGTAGACTTATCATATGGATATAAACCAATTGGTTGCAAATGGTGTTTACAAGAAAATATAATACGATGGTTCTCTACAAACCTTTTTAAACCAGTTAGTAGCCAAAGGCTTTAAGCAGAAAAAAAGGAGTAAGACTATTTCGATCCTGATTTACAAGTAATCCTAGTGCACAACATTGGAAGCAATACGAAAGTTTTAGGTTATGTAAAGAGGACCATTAACTTGGGTCTATTTTACTCTAAATTTCCAGCTGTATTGAAGGGTTGAGTCAAATGTAGTTGGATTTCTAGTGGTAATGACAACAAATCCACGTCAGAGTGGATATTCACAATTGAGGAGGTGCAGTTTCTTGGGCATCAAAGAAACAAACAATTATATCACTTTTAATTTATGGAATCTGAGTTTATAGCAATAACAGCAGCATGCAAAAGAAACCGAATGGATGAGAAACTTGTTTTGATGTAGAGTTGTGGCATCTTAGAGCAAGTCCAGCAGGTGGAGGTTCAGGGGCCTGAAAGGGGGGGGTAAAGGTATGGGGTTGTGTTTAGGGCCAAAAAATCGTTTCCAGCAACAAAAGCTGACTCGGACAGGAGGTGAACCCCAGCAGACTGGGCTGGCTCGAAGGGGAGGCGAGCCTGAGTTTTGCGTTGATGCCAACCTTGGCGTTGAAATTTTTTTTACTGTTGGTGCGAGCCAATGTTAAAAAAATTTCAACCGCACGCACTCCCAACGCCTAGCAACCACGTGTCGTCTTCTGGGCTCTCCGATCAAATTTTTTTTCCTCCAATCCAACGGCAGCGAATTTTTGTGTAATAAAATAATGAAAAAAATTTGATATTTTTTTTTAAAAAACCCAAAAATTAATGAATTTTTTTCTATAAATACCAACCAATACTCTTCACTTTTAACACCAAATCCTCGTACATTTTCTTCTCCTTCAACTATTATTCACTTTCTACTCAATATTTTTTTCACTTTTAAGTTTTATTTTTCTCTATCATATTATGGCTTCTTCTATCGAAACCGGAGGGGCATGGAGCATCATGGAAGATGTTTTGTTGTGTGAGTGTTGGGTTCAACTTAGTCATTGTCCCATCTCGGGCAATGAGATGAAATTCTGTCATATGTGGAAAAAAATTCATACCGAATTTTGTGAAAGATCAGGTTAGACCTGTACGGAAATGACATTATCTAGTAGGTGGAAAATTCTCAATAAAGAGTTGGGGAAATGGAGAGATGCCTTGGCAAAAGTGATGGACAACCATAGAAGCGGGGAAAATCTTAGCAATGAGGTAAATTATTTGTAATTTTCATTTTATTAATTTTAATGTCCTATTAATTTTAATTTAAATGTTTCTTACAATTTTTATATTTTGTTAATATTTCTTGTATTTCCATTATTTATTTAAATGTTTCTTGCAATTTCTATGTTTTGTTAATATTTCTTGCATTTTCAATAAATTGTTAAAATTGCATTTCCATTATTTTGTTTATATTTGTTGCATTGCCAATATTTTTTTCTAAGTTTCTTGCATTTTCAATATTTTATATATATATATATATATATATATAGATTATGTAAGCACAAATGTGGTATGGTGCTACTGGGCAAGGCAAAAAAACTTTCAACCATACCCAATGTTGGGAGGTGGTGAAGAATTGTAAGAGATTCCGAATTATTCCAATAGGTCCGACGGTGATGTTAAACGAGATGCCACTCCATGATTCACCGTCATCGGATTCGCCTATAGATTCCCCGATGAGTCAAGACTCACCCATCCAAAGGGAGCCGAGGCCTATTGGGAGGAAGGCGGCAAAGGCGAAGAGAGGGAGTAATTCTACCAATAATGGGTCTAAGTTTTTGGAGGAAATTGCAAGGCAAAGTGCCATGAGAATTGAAATAGACATGAAAACCCAAGAAGACGAGAAGGCAATTCAACTAGAATATGCAAAAGAAAGGGAGTATGTACGCAAAGAAAGGGAGTATGTACGCCAAGAAAACATGGAGAGGAAGGATCGGGAAACCATGGCCATGGATACAAGCCATATGTCCCCTGAAACAAAACAATTTTGGAAGCTAGAACGAAGGGATGTTATGAGACGAAGACTTTTTCGTGACAATGGACCTAGCAACACGGATTGGTTAAATGAACAAAACCATTAAGTTAGTTTGCTTGCCTTTCATTTCATTGTATTTTAATGTTTTGTTTTAAAAATTAGTTGTAATTCATGTATTTTATTTTATTAGTTGTATTGATTTTCTTTGAGTGAATAAAGAAAGTATTCAATAAAATACCTTTTTATTCAAAACATTCCATACATAAAAAACAAACCACAACCAAAGCATTAAAAAAAAACAAACCACAACCAAAGCATAAAAAATAAACAAACCACAACCAAAGCACTAAAAAAACAAAGCATAACTAAGAATACAACATAAACATAATAAATTAAAAAAAAACATCTTCACTTCACTTCATTCACCGTCATTGCCTTTCACCGCCCATAAATGCTCCATCAAGTCAACTTGACATTGTTCATGAATATAAGACGATTGCGTCTCCATGTATCGATCAATCATACAAGGCATGAAATGACTGTCCCTAACCAACGGTTCATGTTGCACTGGTTCTCCATTTGGCCCCATGGGTTTTTTCATAAATTCTTGTCAAGGCCGTGTTCATGGGATCCGGTTCGTACACATCTGTAGCATCTTAATCATACTCATCCTCCACAATCATGTTATGGATGATGATGTATGTCATCATTATGCTCCTCAGCACCTCCTCATCAAACAGACTCACCACACCCCTAATAATAGCTCACCGGGCTTGGAGGATACCAAAGCACCTCTCCACATCCTTTTTGTAACCCTCTTGATAGGCAGCAAATAATTTTCGCTTCTGGGATCGGGGATGCTGAATTGATTTCACAAATGTGGTCCACCTCGGGTAGATGCCGTCAGCTAGATAATACCTATTCTGGTAGACGGTATTGTTGATTTTATAGGTGATATTCGGGGCTTCACCTATCAAAACATCGTTGAACACTGGGGATTGACCCAGGACATTCAAGTCGTTTTGAGATCCGGCAACTAATAAGAAGGCGTGCCAAACCCATGTATCGAATCCAGCAATGGCTTCAAGGATGATACTTTTTTTCCATTTCCTGTTTCCATAATCTCCTTGCCAAGCAGTTGGGCAATTTTTCTATGCCAGTGCATATAGTCGATGCTACCAATCATTCTTGGAAATCCTCGAGCTTCGGCTTTTTGTAGAAGCCGTTGTAGGTCTCTGTGCGTAGGTCTGCGCAGATAGACCCTGATGTACAGAGTTTCAATTGCATCACAAAATCTCACCAAGCTCTCCAAGGCAGTGGACTTCCCCATCCCGGCAATCTCATCCACCTAATCAGCAGATGACCCATATGCCAACATTCGTATAACAACTGTGAACTTTTGCTAGGGAAGAAGTCCTAAATTTCCAGCAGCATTTTTCTTTTAAACAAAGTATTCATCATAATTACAAATATCATGCATGACTTTATTGAACAAATGGGGTTGCATTCTATATCACGCTTGAAAATGAACATCATAGTATAGAGAAGTTGTGATAAAATAATATTCCAGAAGATTCTTACACTGAGAATGTCTATGTCTGTCCACATTCGGGTCACGACTTTCTCGTGAACCACGGCGACTCTGGTTTTCTTCATCAAGCAAAGCCACTGCTGTGACAATTTGCTGATCTAGTTCTCTCTGCACTCTTTTGCCTGTAGCTCGTCTATGTCTTCTTTCTCTAGTTTCTTGCTCTTGCCTCTCCAAGACCTCGTTCATGTCTGCCATTGAGAATGGAGTATGAATTCTAAAATCTGAGAAATGAA